>NC_073359.2:1200000-1500000 GCF_027580225.2 Misgurnus anguillicaudatus | reverse complement strand
TACTAATATGCACGCTTTAGATACAAAAGATGCCGTCATATTGACAGCTTTTGTATCTTTTAATCTGAATGCAGTGCTTAAATCCAAACATCACCAGCCTTTAGGGTTAAGGTGCGACAATCATAGAGGTTCCTGGTTTAACCATAGCATCACCAGCAGCACAGGGACCCAAACTCCCCGGTGAATGATGTCAGCTGAGCCTTTTTGGATCCCGGGCTTTGTGTTCTGTGTAGCAGGCAGGCGACCGGCTGGATTTTGGATGTCTGACATGTATGTGTGGCATACCTACCATATCGCTTTAAGCATTGTTGTATGACTACAAAGAAAGCTCCTCATGGCTGTCGAGAGCTTATGGCGCTGTCCCGCAAATCCGACTCGGTTGAAACAAAGACAAGAGAAGGATTGTCCCTGAGACAATTGCCATCTGTTTTATCCCTACCAGACAATTGCCAATGTATTTATAAAGCATGAAATACAGGCTGTGCAGCGCTGTACATGTGTCTAAAATGGCCTTCGCTCTCCCACAAAACATGTCATGATAATGTCCAGGCATATAAGCTCAATTATACCTCACTTATATTAAAATCATATTTCAATCCAAAAGTCAGACGAGCAATAATATTTTGCAGAAAGAAAATGAAGCCTGTTTTTATGACCATTAAGATTGTTCGCATTGTCATTATTTTCTTGACAATTATTAATCCCCCAATACTCATTCTCAGTAATCTGTATACACTGCAATTTATTTTATCAAGCTTATTTTGTAATTCTCATCCCAATGGTGGTTCCCATTACAGAGAGATTTTAATTAAAGGCATACAGCAAAACTACAATCAAATGTAAACACACTTTAAAATCGATCATATTGTACAGATACACCATGTTTTTGGTTCCACTGGAGTATTTGTTCATTAACTAATTAAAGTTTGTCCCTCAATGTCATACGCATAAATAATAGCGGACATCAATCTTACATACATTTTTATTTTGTTTTCTTTAGATCTTGGCAGCCTGTTTTGTAAGGAAAGACTTTTCAAAGGTCAATTCTCCACAACAAGGAACAATAAACAACATTCAATACAGTGAGTAAATAATACACTTATAATATTATACATACTATCAGATGCATCACCAATTCAATTCAGATTGATTTATAAAGCACCTCTTCATAATGTTGCAGCTTTACATGAAAATCGAACACAGAAAATATGCTAAATATATATAGAATACGTACAAAAATGCTTAAATAAGTTGCTGAAATGGAACAAAATCCAAAGAGCAATTTGTTAAATTAAAGTTGCAATGTTTGGTTGCCTTAGGGGAAGTGGATGTGTCTAATTAGAAATAAATGTTAACAAAGAGCTCGCTTCACACGGGGAGATTATCAGAGGGGAGCTTTTAACTCCTCATTCACTGATTCGGGTTAATAAGCGTAGCCAGTTTATAAGGAGTTGTTATTAACTCGTGTAATGATGAATCAATCCACTCACGTTCTTAATCAATGCTTTAATAATTCAGATTTTCCCTCGAGTCTTTTGATCAGTCTTGGTCATTCATTACTTTTCTGTTGATTGTAATGGGATTACTGTATTAATGAATATAATCGGCACATTTACAATCAAAAAACTTCTTGGAATATTGTAGTGTTTTTTTTTTTTTTTATAAATGACGTATTAGTTTTGTTCATGTGGCCTCATAATCTTTAAAGGGGACTTTTTTTAACGTGTCAAATAAATCTTTGGTGTCCCCAGAGTGCAAGTTTTAGCTCAAAATACCCCACAGATAATTTATTATGGCATGTTAAAATTGACACTTTGTATGTGTGAGCAAAAATGTGCCGTTTCTGGGTGTGTCCTTTAACATGCATATGAGCGGATAATTCAAACACTGATCACCATAATGATGGTTTGTTGAAATTAAAACTCAATTGTGCTGTCAATTATTTTCTTTCTCTGCACTAAATGGCAGTCCATTGGTTGGATAGTGCAGATTAAGGGGCAGTATTATTATAATAAGATCCCTTTCTGACATCACAAGGGGATCCAGATATTTAAAGCTAATTTTTCACATGATTGCAGAGAATGGTTTACCAAAACTAAGTTACTGGGTTGATATTTATCAGATTTTTTAGGTTGATAGAAGCACTTCACAGCAAAAAATGATTTTCAAGAAGAAAAAAAATTAGTATTTTTGTCTTGTTTTCAGTAAAATATCTAAATGCTTAAATTTAGGTGCTTTTTCTTGATGAGCAAAACAACCCAGAAAATAAGTAGTTTTTAGACCAAAAATATCATAAAATAAGCAAAAAAAATCTGCCAATGGGATAAACAAATTTTTCTTAACTCTTTCACCGCCAGCGTTTTTAAAAAAAGTTGCCAGCCAGGGCCAGCGTTTTTCATGATTTTCACAAAAGTTTAATGCCTTCCAGAAAATGTTCTTCTTCAAATATAGAAACATACAATATACCAAATGAAAGAACAGACCCTCTGCTTTCAAACAAAAAAAAAATATTTTTTTTCCTATAGTTTTTTTGTAATCATCTTTTGAATATGGGTAGGTTTCTGCCACCACATTTTGAGCAAAAAGCAGAGATAATTCCATTTTTGTGACGGACTTTTCATAGAGATCCCATTCAGAGCGATCTTTAAAACAGACACGGACATGCAGCCGCTTGCCATAGGGCAATACTTCCGGGTTTGAAAAGTTGCGGAAGTGCGCCACCTACTGGATAATAGCGGTAATTTGGAAAGACGGAAATACTCGTCATTGGCGGGGAAGCGTTTTCTCTTGATTGACGAGATATTTTTATTCGGATAAGGAAAACGGATGAACGTATAAATTTAAACTAATTATCCAGAAATTGACAAAAAAATGTTAAATTGCCATTAGATTGTGTTGGAATTTTCATTTTTGCGAGCTATGCTATATTTACAGCAATTTAATATTAAAACATACAGCATCAATATGCTTTGTACAAAATAGAAATGTGAAGTCAGGTATAATTTGGACTTTGAAAGCAAAAAATTATTTGTTGGTTTAACTAAAAAAAGTAAGTTGCATTAAAATTTATTTTGAATTAATTCTACTTAAAAATATTATTTAAAGTGCACATCTTTTATTGCTCAAAACAATGTTATTTTGTGTATTTGGTATAATACCATGCGTTTGCGTGGGTTATGGGTTAAAAAACATACCGTACATTTTTCATGATTGTGAATCGGACGTCAGGTGCTCTTTAACACAAAAAAGTTTGTTGTCAACTAATAAGTTGAATTAACTACAAATTTTAAGGCAATCAAGTAACTTACTTTTTTAAGTTAAACCAACTTATGCATTATGCCAACCCATGTGTGTTTATAATGTGGCTCAGCAGAGCAAATAATGCTGTGGGTTCGATTCCCAGGGAACTTGAATGCATTATAAGTCACTTTGGATAAATGTTCTGCCCAATGCAAAGTCAATAAAAGCCAACGAAATGAAAGAGGGGTTTAAACCAATTAAAAAGTGTGTAATAACACATATAACACAACACACATCTGTTACAGTCTTAGTAAAAAAAATGACATCCTTCAAATTCTGTTTTGTATTTTTTACACTAGCCTTACTGAAATCATTTTCATTATTTATTTGCATATAAGAAGACTTTCTATAGTATTGACGTTATTGGACACCCCACCATCACAGCTGTATGTATTGAAAGGTGTGGTCTGTTTGCATTTATCCCCCAAAACAGCAGCCCCGGGCTAGCAGATGGTGACGGGGGGCCAGGTGCTCCACCTCCTCCCATTTCAGAGATTGATCCTGTTTGCAGATTGCCTTCCTGAATCATCCTCTCATGGTCGCCCCTGTGGGACATGAAACTTCAGAGGCGAGGTGAGGACTTTTATGGTATTGGATTGTGGATCACTGTTACAGAAGGGGAGGGGGGGGGGGTGGAGTAAAGAAGGTTTGGAGTTAACACAAAGAAATGTCAATTTGTTTGAAGGCCTGTGTTGATAAGCAGGTCATTCAGTTGTGCCGAACACAATGCGCTTTGCATGCATGAATGTGAAGGCGGTTGGTAGATGATGTTGGTATGAATAGCTTTATAAATAAGGCGTGTGCTCAATACAGTGAAGTGAATGGAGGTTTAGGACAGAGCCCTGCATGTCACGAGGCTGATGTAGATTTATTTCATACATACAGACCTTTGGTGCTGGGCGAGTGGCGTGTATTTATTTCGGCGACCGTACCTCGCAGTATTGCCTGCGTCAGCGAGACGATTGTGTTAGGACAGGCAAGTAGAGTTTCAGCACTTGGTCTATTTTTGCCGAAAATATATTGAAAAAGCGACGCCAACCTATTTATCAACACAATCTCTTCTGCAGTGTAGGCTTTAATGAAGCAACATAAATAATGGAGGTTAGTCCTCACCCAGTCTGTGAAGAAAAACGTCTGTTTGGCTTGATGCTATTTAGTCCAGGTACACACAAATACAGTACCGTCTATTTAGTAAATGTCAATGAATACAGATAATTTTGGTATTTATAGCTACACAATGGGGTTTGGATTCATTTTCGGTGTAAATTTAAAGGGATAGTTCACCCCCAAATTAAAATTTTATCATAATTCACTTAATTTTAATTCAATTTTATTTATATAGCGCAGGTTTACAAAAATAAATGCAGGAAAAACACAGAAAAATCATAACACATAAGCAGCAGAATACAGCAGTTCAAATTAACCATACTAGCGAGCATAGTAATAATGTAAGATATATAAAACAGTGCTTAAGTTAAAGGATTAGTCCATTTTCTAAAAAAAAATCCAGATAATTTACTCACCACCATGTCATCCAAAATGTTGATGTCTGTCTTTGTTCAGTCGAGAAGAAATGATGTTTTTTGAGGAAAATATTCCAGGATTTTTCTCATTTTAATGGACCCCAACACTTAACAGTTTTAATGCAGTTCAAATTGCAGTTTCAAATTACTCTAAACGATCTCAAATGAGGCATAAGGGTCTTATCTAGCGAAACAATTGTCATTTTTGATAATAAAAATAAAAATATGCACTTTTAAACCACAACTTCTCGTCTTCCTCTGGTCGTGTGACGCGCCAGCGCGACCTCCGAAATACATCATCACGTCAAGAGGTCACGGATGATGTATGCGAAACTTCGCCCAAGTGTTTACAAGTGTGGAGAAAGAGGACCGTTCTGACGTTGTTGTATGTGAAATGATATTAATTCATGTTTTTGTGTCAGTTTATTGTTTAAAATGGTCCACAAATGTGCGTTTCATATATGTAACACGTGACCTTTCTACATCATTACGCATTTACATGAGGTCGCGCTGGCTCTTCACACAGTCGGAGTAAGAAGAGATGTTGTGGTTTTAAATAGCATATTTTTTATTTTTCTTGTCAAAAATGACAATTGTTTTGCTAGATAAGACCCTTATGCCTCGTTTGGGATTGTTTAGAGTCCTCTGAAACTGCAATTTTAAACTGCATTAAAGCTGTTAAGTGTTGGGGTCCAATAAAGTCCATTAAAATGAGAGGAATCCTGGAGTGTTTTTCTCAAAAAACATAGTTTGTTCTCGACTGAACGGGGAGGGACGTCAGCATTTTGGATGACATGGTGTTATGTAGATTGTCTGGATTTTTTTTAAAGAAAATGGACTAATCCTTTAATCCAATGTCAGCAGACTCTCCAGGGGGTTGAAAAAGACCCTAGGAGAAAACCCCTGTGGGAAAAGTCCTAGTGTCCGTTCTAAACCAACCAGTGCTCAGACTGTCTTCAGAACACATTTTTAGATATTTTTGATTAAACCGTGAGGCTTTGGTTTGTCCCATTGACTTGTGAAATTAATTTTACAATCCATTTCCCAGAATAGAACGAAAAACGCCTTCAAAAAGGTCCATCAGTCATTCAACAACAACACCACGAAGGGACGAGAACGCTCCTGTGCGCAAAGAAAACCAAACAAACTATTTTATTGAACAATTTGTTCTCCTCCATGGTTGTTCAAAGCGCATTCGCGATCAGACCACGGCGCATGATGCCGATTTTCAAAATGTGATAAAAAATCCTAGATTTAACCATTTTGCTCCTATAGTGTGTGGTGTGCCATGATGTGTCAAAGACAGCACACCACACACAAAGACATTTTCAACCAACTAGAGTCTCGATTGTGAACACAGGAAATCTCGCAAAGTCTCGCGAGACTTCAGAATAAGCATGGCGGACGATATACAGGAAGAAATTTCGATAATATTGGGTCTCGTTTACTAAGCACGCGTACGCACAATTTTGCTCGCAAAATACATAAGAACAACTTAGACCACATGTGCGCAATAATCATAAACAATTTTATATATTTTTCCTTGTTCGTGATTATTGCGTACATGTGGTCTAAGTTGTTCTTACGTTTTTGCATACATTTTAAATAAATCAATAAATAAATAAGAACAACATGTGCGCAATAATCATAAACAAGGAAAAAATATATAAAATTGTTCGTGATTGTTGTGCACAAGTTGTTCTTACGTTTTTTCAATACATTTAAAAAAAAATTTAGTATGAAAGTTAGACCACTAAATGTATGCAAAAACGCAAGAACAACCTGTGCACAATAATCACGAACAATTTTATATATTTTTTCCTTGTTCGTGACTATTGCACACATGTGGTGTAAGTTGTTCCTACGTTTTTGCATACATTTTAAATAAATTTTAGTATGAAAGTTTTTGTTGAACATTATTAGTAAATTAAAACATCCGTGCGCACAATTTACGAACAAATTTGTGCGTACGCATGCTTAGTGAATGTTTGTAATAATTTTTACGTTGTATAAACTTTCATGCTGTTGCCACAAATCAACAAGTTGATCCTCCATCTTTGCTGTCCACATCAACTTCACTTTATGCTGCGCCATGACTGCTTCCATCTTCGATCATCTCACTTTCTGATTGGATATCGTTTCGTTTCACGTGATAATCTTAAGAGCGTGCGCGCGTTTGTTCTCGGGGTTCCCCCCACACATCAGGATTTCTGATCGTAAAGGTTTAGGTTTGGAAACTCTTAACACACCAAGGGAAAATCTGATAAAATAATCTGTAGATAATCGGGACATAGCTAGGATTGTCAGTCCGATTATCTTTTGGTGTGTACCCATCTTATGCCAGCAGGTGACGTCAGCAGCATGCACCGTAATCTGCTCGCGAGCGCGCCCTGAACGACCAAGCAGGAGAACAAATTGTTGAATAAAATGATTTGTTTAGTTTTCTTTGTGCACAAAAGTGTCTTCATTGCTTCATAATAATATTATTAAACGACTGATGGACCTTTTTGGCGACGTCTTTCATTCTTTTCTGGGAAACGGATTGTGAAACTAATTGAAGTCAATGGGACAGACAACAGCCTCCTGGTTTTCATCAAAAATATGTAAAAATTTGTTCAGCAGACAATCGGAGAACTCGGTGGCCTAGGAGGACACAGGGCTAAGTGATTTATGAAAAATGATATAATTTTGGGGTGAACTATCCCTTTAAGACCATTTGAATGTAAATGTGGTCATCTTATTTATGTGAATTAGATTTACGGACGATCAAGTTCCCAGCTAATGACCTAATCCTATTTGTATCCTACTTATACTAATCCCAATGTATGGTATACCTATTGTATAGTAACCTATTGTATAGTAACCTATAAAACACTTTATTTTCTGTATCGAGCGAGCCATGAAAAAGCTGTTCTGTAAATGTGATGCTTTTTTGGATTAACACAAGAGCAATACAAGTGGAGACAGGCCAGACTCTTTTTGAAATGTCTTTTTAAATACAGCTGTGAACCAATATTTGCTATGTGCAGAGGCAGGTGGTGTTTTATTGGACAGACATTTGGGCACGCCCATAAGTGCAGGATGAATCATCAATATTTTAGATGATTTGACAACAATAGCGTATTGACGGACTTAATGCTAGCATACATGGATTCTTCAGCTCATATGTTTAGCTAAATAAAAACATTAAGATCTCTCATTTTAAAAGATATTTGCCTTAGGGTTGTTGAAATAAGCAAACATTTTTATACTGTGATTTTTATAAACCTCAGATATGATCTGATTATAAAAACAAAGATGGCAATCCACATCTAAACGTTTTAGGTTCGGTGCAACTCAAGCCCACAATTCCCCCTCAGTTTGTATAAACACAATTACAGTAGTTTATGGGGCAAAGCATTGCACTGCCATAAAAATTAAAACACATTATTTCAAAAATATAGCCACAAATCTGAACAACTTGAGACTGATGTAATAAAATCCTTTACTTACTCTGTCTGTGGAAAATAGCAAGGGACTTCAATATTCCCTGTACCACAGCTACTGTTTGTAATACTTCTCCAAAATGGCTGCGTTGTCACAATATCTTCTCCAAATCTTCAAAATATCCTTCCTGGTTATTCTTTTGTTGCACTCGTAGTTAAAACAACGATAAATGGTACAAAACAGCAAGAGTGTGTTTGTGTATATCCTTGGCTTATCATTTAACAGTACACAAAACTATACTGTTAGTAATGTAATATGATTTGTGACATATAATTAAGACAACTGATCCTTTTAATATTAAGCTATTAATATATAAAGATAGGAAAACCTCAAATTTCAATTTATTATTCAAGTATACTGTTATGCACAGTGAATTTGCCTCAATAAATGATTTGCAAATGTGAAAAGTCTTCAAACTACTAATATTATAAATTAAATCTCACTTGTGCTTATTTAGGAGTTGAACATAAATGTTTCTGTCAAATCAGCGCACCAACTAAAAACGTACTCATTAACAGGTCTTTTGAAAAATAAATGAATAATTCTCCCTCGTTGCCTTTGATCCTCTTTTTGATCTTGAAAAACTCTTCAGCTATTATACAAATTCAGCGTTGCACTCCAAAATCTGCGTGTACCATGATGTGTTCTGGACAAATTAAAGGTATTGCTTATAGGTTGTACTAACGCAGTGGTTCCCAAACTAGAGGAGGTGCGAGATGGTGCCAGAGTAGCCTGATCTCACAAAATACGTGAAATAGTCATTATTTTGCTCAGTTTTGGATGGCATTGTCATGTATTTCCACCATTTTATGTGCCCGTGCCACGACTTTCTTTTCCTTGTCAGTTTCACGTATTGGTTACTCAACTGTTTTTCCTATTTTTCTTACAATTGTCGCTTCGGTTTGGGGTTAGAACGACTTTCTGTTACATAAAATGACATCCTTACCCAAACCCAAATCGTAACCCTAACATCAGGCGACAATGGTTTTAAAACCATATACATTTTTTTTATAAACCAATACTTAAAGTGACAAACAGCAAATCTAATCCAATTGTGTAAAATAGGAAAAACAGTTGAGTAAACAATAGGGCTGTGCAAAAATATCGATACAGCTAACTATCGTGATTATTTTTTCCACGATAGTGTATCGATATTTCAAACTCTACTATCAATATTTTAATATAATATAATTTAATATAATATAATTTTTAATAAAAAAAGAAAAAGTATTCAATGTATCGCAACATGCAACGTACTGTATTGTACCGTGAAATATTGCATCATGGACCATGTATCGCGATACTTATCGTATCGTGAGGCCCTTGCCAATACCCAGCCCTAGTAAACAATACGTGAAACTGACACGGAAAAGAAAGTCGTGGTAAGGCCATGTAAAATGGTGGAAATACGTGACAATGCCACGCAAAACTGAGCAAAATAATGCGGGACTATTTCATGGAAATTTTTAGAGATCAGGTTGTGCCAGAGGGACACCAGTTTTATAATTATTATAAAATATGTGAAAGTATCATACATTTTTGTAATCAAACATCAGACAAATATAGATACCAACCAACAGCACTACATTGTATAATTTATTAGGTTTTGTTTAATTCAACTTTTAAGTTTGAGATGTTTATGTCATGAATTTTCTTTGGAGGGGCACAAATGGATGCACCCTACACAAAACGGGGCGCACTCCGAAAAGTTTGAGAACCACTGTAAATAATGTCAAATATATTACAGACATAAGAAGACCTTTGACCTCTACGAATGGCACATTATACATCTTTTCAGTCTTTTAACTCTCTACCCGCCATTGACGAGTTAACCTCGTCAATTAAGAGAAAACGCTTCCCTGGCAATGACGAATATTTCCGGCTTTCAGCAATACAGCTATTATTAGGGCTGGGTATCGATTCAGATGTTCCAGATCGATTCGATTTCGATTCACAAGCTATCAATTTTGATTCTCTGTCCGATTTTCGATACGGATTCGAGACTCGGTTGTTATACTCGATTCTCGGCAAAAAAAGGGTAATGTCTAATGGAGAAGTTTTTATTTTATTTTACGTTCAGTGTTTGAACAAAAAAATGGGATTTGTGGCCTGTGAGAATCGATTTTGAATCAACCACGGAATAAAAACAGATTAATCGAAAAATAGATTTTTTTGCCCAGCCCTAGCTATTATCCACCATATTTATCCGCAAAACTCGGAAGTATCACCCTAGGGCAAACAGCTATATGTCCGTGTAAGTTTTGTGGATCGCTCTGCATCTGATCTCTATCAAAAATCTGTCATAAAATTTCAATTATTTCAGCTTTTTGCTTAAAATTTTGTGTTTTTGAAGAAGCCTACCCATATTTGAGAGATGATAAAAAGAAAACAAATGAAGGTAGGATGAAACTTTTTTTTAAAGTTCTTTATATTGTATGCTTATATATTTTAAGAATATTATTTTCTGGTAGACATTAAACTTTGGTAAAAATCATGAAAAATGCTGGCACTGGCTAGCAACTAAAAAAAAAACACTGGCAGGGAGAGAGTTAATATAAGAATAACATGATTTCAAATGCCTAAAAAGTATTTTTTTTTAACAACAGATGTTAACATTTTGTCATTAGTGTTCAATACACAGACCTGAAGCATTGTTGAATATGAATGCTGGGATGGTGTTTGTTTGACCAATGGCAGGTGGTGGGAGTGTTCAAGAAACCTGTTTTAATATTTGGGAAGCATAAATGCTTTACCTTTAGATTATAATTGTTCTTCCAAAACGTGAGAGGATTTCTGCTTCTGGATGTCATACATTGCCTTATTTGTTATCACTTGGTGCTCAAGGCAAATCCAGGCCCAGAACTAAAATCATTCAAACCTATACCTCAGATTTGTATTTTTTAATAATAGTTTTATGTTTTGATCGGTCCATTGGCGAAGTTGCAGCTGTTTCGTTTCTATTTAAAAATTCCTTTCATTTTCCTGTTACACTCCAAAATACCGACCTCTGCGAAGGTCACAGTGACCCTAAATAATGCTCGGTCCTTTGCAGATAGCTTTGGGCTACAAATACGCTCTACTTTACGTTTAATGGGCTGAAATGGGCTGATCTGAATTTCCTGGATTTAATCCCACTTTAATGGTTTTTGGAGTACGTGGCACGAGGCGCACGCTTCTGTTTGTGTGCCAAACTCACAAGCGAGAGGCCCTATAATTACTAGCTTCCATTTTAAGCCACAAAGT
The DNA here is from genome assembly GCF_027580225.2 of Misgurnus anguillicaudatus. Classification (NCBI taxonomy): domain Eukaryota; kingdom Metazoa; phylum Chordata; class Actinopteri; order Cypriniformes; family Cobitidae; genus Misgurnus; species Misgurnus anguillicaudatus. The sequence goes on along the minus strand of NC_073359.2, from coordinate 1,488,448 downwards.
CCTCAGATTGTCATCAATTGTTGGTAAATTGTAGTTATTATTCCACTCACTCATGGCTGAAAGAAGTTATAACTCGCGTGATTGTAAACCCATCCTGTAAGAACCCAAAATTTAATTTTAATATAACCTTGATATCTTACATTGACTACGTAAGGTCATGTCAAAGATTGAAATGAAATTTAATGTCATAATTTGATTGAGACTTTAGCTTGGATTTTACAGACAGGGTCGTAATTACTCAATGTAGGGTCGTATACGATGGACATTGATGGGTGACAATGAGCCCGGTGCGTTGTTGTGTGAGATGGAGAATGTGGTTAGGCCTCCCAACCGTTCACAACGGCAAACCCCGCCTGTAAGAATTTGTTTGTGTTTGAGCAGCTGCTATGAGGTGTAAGCTTTATTCACAGTCGGCTTTCATCTCTGGCGTCGTCGCATGGCCTTATGGCGAGCCGCCAGTTGGGCGGCGCTCTCGGCCTAAGTCGAGCTGGGATTGTAAGACACGAGGATCGCTGGTGTGTCAGCATGTTATTATAGCTGAGTTTGTTTATTATACGCATGAATTTTGGCTATGGCCGTAGAGATGCGTCAGTATTGCTCTCGAGGGGTCTTTCCACTGGAATGAAAATACACCTTGTGCAATGAGTGACACAACAGAGACTTGTTCAAACAAAGCATGGACGTCTTATTTTAGAGCGTCTATTTTAACAGCTTGTCGTGCGATAGCTTTTTAATTAGCTTTGAGAGGATGCTAAACCTTGTAAAAACATAATGTCATGCTTGGACAGAAGAGAAAAGTCTCCTAATTACAAGTGTTAGGAATATGATATTGCGTGCTAAATTAATACTAAGCTGATTTCTATAATGTGAATATGTGACTAATTATACAACAAAAATCTATATTATAATATTAAGGGATGATAAATGTTAATTAATACTGTTAGTTTGAGTCGTTTATAACATGCATTTGAAAAAGCAACACTCATCAAAAATAATCATAAATATTCTTCATTAATATAAAAACAGCTGAAAAGGTTTGAAGAACTGCAATATAAATATGCTTATAGTCATTACCTGGAGATGCATGTGTAAATGGTTCTTCTTCTGTGGCTCAAAATTACCCGATTCGCATGGTGCATCGGCATAAAAAGTAAAAAATGCGATGCATTGGTTTAAAAATTGTGCATCGGATACAAATTTGCATTTGCATCGCAATGCATCGTTTCTAACATATTGCATCCATAAAAACAGATTTATGTATGCATGTACCATATTAAATTGCATGGCATCATATTTTTTTATGGTATTGGACCGCACTGCATCGCAAAGGGGTGAATCGCATTGGTAGCTGCTCATATGTATCTTTAATGTATCGTAATGGAAGGCTATGCATCAAGATGTGTATATATATAGTTATGGAAATGAACATTCCTAATTACAAACATTCCTCAAAATGTTTATACAGGTTTCAAACAACCTGAGGGTGAGTAAATGATGGCCTAATAGGCTTTATGCCCAGCTGCACTACTTCCTGAACTTCGGCCAGCTCCTTGTTTCCTGTCTGCCATTATTGGACAAACTGATGAATCCAGGTGTGTCTGATTATTGTTGTTGTGACTACTGAGGTCAGGCACACCTGGATTAATCAGTTTGTCCAATAATGGCAGACAGGAAACAAGGAGCTGGCTGAAGATCAGGAAGTAGTGCAGCTGGGCATAAAGCCTATTTTCATTAAGTAATAATTGAAAACGGGCCTTTGAATTATTAGGAAATAATGCACACCCAAAGCGGTAATGCGGCACGACGCAAAGCGGAGTTACACCAGGGGTACCACGCTTATACCAAAAAACTAAAATTGCTCTGGTGGTTATTTTAAGACATTTGACAGGTCAGGTGTGTGTTTATTGAAAAATAATGCATACATATGGAACATTTCTTAACCAATCAGAATAAAGCATTCAACAGACCCATGTATAATATATTTATTGAACATTTGTGTCTTTTACACTGCAAAAAATGATTTTCAAGAAAAAAACAATCTTCGTATTTTGTCATGTTTTCAGTAAAAATATCTAAAAAATTCTTAAATTAAGATGCATTTTCTTGATGAGTAAAATGTCCCAAGAAAATAAGTCTAGTTTTTAGACTAAAAATATCAAATTTAAGTGATTTTGTGCATAAAACAAGCCAATGGGGTAAGCAAAAAAAAAAAAAAAAACATTGAACATTTTTCTTAAACACTAAATTCAAGAAAAATTTGATTACCCCATTGGCAATTTTTTTTGCTGGTTTTATGCACATAATCACTTAAATTTTATATTTTTGGTCTAAAAACTAGACTTATTTTTCTAGGTAATTTTGCTCATCAAGAGAAAGCATCTTAATTTAAGTATTTTTAGTTGTTTTTACTGAAAACAAGACAAAAATACTAAGATTTTTTTCTTGAAAATCATTTTTTGCAGTGTATCATAGTACTGTTGCATACTAAAATAGACAATGAGCCATTGATTTTACAACTGTTAAGATGACTTTCTTTTTTAGTATTTTTGTCTTGTTTTCAGTAAAAATATCTAAAAATTCTTAAATTAAGATGTATTTTCTCGATGAGCAAAATGACATAGGAAAATAAATCTAGTTTTTAGACAAAAAATATAAAATTTAAGTGAATTTGTGCTTCAAACAAGCAAAAAATCTGCCAATGGAATAAGAAAAAAATTCTTGAATTAAGTGTTTATGAAAAAAAGGAAACTTATTTCAAGAAAAAAAATTATTCCATTGTCAGATTTTTTGCTTGTTTTAAGCACTAATTCACTTAAAGTTGATATTTTTTGTCCAAAAACTAGACTTACCTTCTTTGGTAATCTTGCTCATCAAGAAAATAAATATTTTAATTGAAAACAAGACAAAAATACTTAGTATGAAAGTCATTTTTTTGCATTGAGGAGCTTTGCTCATTGCCGGCAATATCTGTAAAATCTTGTAAAATCATTGTAACTTTTTGCTTTAGTGGCTTCCTGCTTTAATAAAACACTTACTGAGGGCTTAGTTGTTAAACTGGCTTGTTTATGCAGTGTTTAAGTTTGAACAATATCATATCATGTACCAAAAACAAAATAAGTCATTGTGACTTCTGGCCCACACATTCCCAGCTATCAATGCTGCTAAAAGAGGACAAAAGAGGCTGAATTACGTTAATACAGTGTTTATTATTCATTTGTATGGCAATGATGAATGGAACTAAAACAGAAGTTACATTTATGTCGAGGCTGACAAACCTTCCCAAACCTCTGAAAATTCAAGCATCCGAACGGTTTTCCGAACTCTCGTTGTGAAGTGCAACAGTGCATGTCATGGCCACACTGTGTCATTTCATATACAGTAGTTTGTGAAAGGGTGGTTACGTGTTAGGCTTCGGAATGGGAAGTATGGATATAATACAACGTATATATTCATGTGTATATATATATTATACAAAGAATGGTTCGTAAAAGCATCGTTGTTCTTGGGTTCGGGTTTTGTCAATCAGCTCTTTCTCAACAATGGTTTGTTCTGGGCTGTTGACATAGGATACTTCGCTGAACCACCCCCGAGATGTTTTGCATAGACGCCAAGTTAAATTCATGCAAATGAGTATGGGACAGACGTTTGAGAGAAGTATATCTAAACAAATAACCTAATGAAAGAAATCAAATGACAAGGTTACACAACATCTAAGTGTGATGAGTGGTCACATTCAATTTTAGGACTCTAGTTTTAGAAAAATAAGTGTGATATTTTCTATATTAATTTTAATAAAAAGAAAAACAAATAGGAAGTCTGTGTAATATACTCTTGTGATCGAGCATAATCATAATGACTGTAGCTACAGTATGTTTACATCTAAATCGGTGTGTTTTAGCACTCTGGAACCAATATTGCTCTTCTGCAACACTGCCTATTTTAAAAGTCGTTGTCGTTGCTAGTGTGTGCGCGTAAGGGGCCGAGTCAACATGCAGCATTAGTTTACGACAAGGGAAGTCACCATGCATAGTAGTCTTTTACGCCGTCAGAAACAGTGACGAAAACCCCTGACACGAGTTCAGAAAGAATAGCTACCTGTGTAACGTTCAGTATTTGGACTTTTATTATGCTAGACTTCACTGTGGCGCTGGACGCTTTCCAGAAAGATCGGTCTTGTTCTTGGTTACTCAGATGCGTGTCAGAATGTGTGTAACCATGATCGAATGGAAGATATTTAAAGATTTTTTTAGTTTTTGTTTTTTTTACCTGCAGCTGTTACAGAAAACAAACATTGATCGTAAAAGAAACACTCAATACGTACAATAAATAAAATAAATAACATTTTAAAACGAATGTGAACGAAACGTAAAAATTTAACACAAAAGCGAGGTTTAGATCTGTTGTCATTTTAAAAACATTTTTCTCCATATTTTTAATTTAATACAGATTTCTAAAAAAAAAAGAAAAATCTGAAAGTTGTATACAGAAGCATTCACAGACATCATATTGTATAAAAGCTGATACATAATAAGAGATTAGCATCAGTCAACAGTGTCGTACGTTATAAACTCTTTGCGGGAATATTTCATTGTTATCAATAAATAAGAGCAGACAAACGTGTGTAAAGATTTCGGGAAAATAGGAGATTAGGAATAGTCTATGGCTTTAGCGGCTACCTCAGCCAGAAAACAACGTAAAACAAATGATGCCATTATTTTCCTACCTTTCTCAGGACGAGCTACAAAACAAAAACAAATTGGTACTTTCGGTTTTCGACTACACGGCTACATCAGGCTAGAGGAAAAGGATCCTCGTCACTGGAAATTGGTGGAAGTTCCTCAGTAGGGTGCGAACTTCTGTCGCTCCGGTTTCTTGATGCCGTTAGCGGAAGAGATCTTGGCGGTGTAGGAAGCCAGGGTGCCGTGAGCGGGGGCAGCGGCCGCTGCGCTGGCGGCAGGTGCCGAGAGTGCCAGGAAGGGGACGGATTTGATTCCCAGGAGGCTGGAGAGGGGAAGGGTATAGGGGGCGCCCAAGATTGGAGCGTGGGGCAGGCCACCCATCGCTGCCAGGGCTGCGGCAGAGGACGATGCATGGGGAGCAGTCTGGGTGAAGCTCATGTTGAGGTCTACAGGGGTCGACATGGAGGAGGACTGGGCAGTGGATTTGGCGGTCTCTAAACTGTACGAGGAAGGGAGGGGAGGAGGTGGAGGGGAGGAGGGTGGAGGAACAGGAGAGGGAGGCGAATGGAGAAGGGTTAGAAGGTCAAATAAAAGACATGTTAAACAAAAATTGAGAAAAAACAAACGAAAATCGAAAAGAAAAACAGAAACGAAAATCATAAGAGAGGTGTGTTTTGCTGGTGGTTGCAACAGATTATTTGAGGGGGGACCTTTGCACTCATGGGAAAGGAGCTGTTTAATTCGGGGTGATGGCGTGGGTAGGGGCTTAGGAAAAAGAAACAAAATGATTTCAATTTCAGTAGCATTTCTTTTAAATTTACACTGCAAACAAATCATCTTAAATCAGTATTTTTGGCTCGTTTTCCAGTAAAAAAGACATTTACCTCAGAAGCAAAACATCCATAAGACTTGGATTTTATCCTGAATTCAGTTTATTCACATTTGCAAATAGTTTTCTTGTTTTGAAAGTCTATGGCCCTGTCCCAAATGGCACACTCCGGACTCGTGGTCCTCCTCAGAGTCCACACTTTGATGACATCATAGAGTGCAGACTTTAGGGACCCTTGATGCGGGTCCACGTGGGTGCACCGGAGTCGTGTTTTGGGACAGACTCGAGCATCACGCCGGAAATAGGAAGAGAAGTTGCCCGTCGGTGTGAACTCCTCCCTTCCATCGTCGGATTGGTCTGATTGCTCTTACGCAAGGACTTGGGTTGGTAAAGTGCGCGAATCCTGCTGCAGTGCGGGCTTCGCCGGAGACCGCATCAAGGGGGCAAAGGGGGCACTGATGAGCACAATTTAAAGCATAAAAATGACAGATGGGACACCCTATGGGCTCGTAGACTAAGCGAGCACGCGCAATTTAAGGCCACGAGACCGAAAGGTGCGCCATTTGGGACAGGGCCTTTGATAACATCATGTAGTGCAGACCTTAAGGACCCTTGACGCAAGTCCAAGAGGTTGCAACGGAGTCATATTTTGGAACAGACACGAGTGTCACACCGGAAAAAGGAATAGAAGTTGCTCATCAGTGTGAACTCCTCCCTTCCGTCGTCTGATTGGTCTGATCGCTCTTTCGCAAGGACTTCTGGGTTGGTAAAGTGCACGAAACCTGCTGCAGTGCGGACTTCGCCGAAGACAGCATCAAGTGTGCAAAGAGGGTATTGATGAGCACACTTCGGAGCTTTTAAATGATAGATGGGACACCCTACAGCAGGGTTCCCCAAATCCCACCATGAAGGACCGGAGCACTACATAGTTTAGCTCCAACCCTAATCAAACTTACCCACCTGTGATTTTCTAGTGATCATGAAGAACTTGATTAGCTTGCTCAGGTGTGTTTGATCAGGGTTGGAGCTAAACCCTGCAGTGCTCCGGCCCTCCAGGGCAACACCTGGGGAACCCTGCCCTATAGACTCATAGACTTAAGCCTGGAATACACTGCGGGATTTTTGCCCTCCTATAAGACCATTACCTTATCACACTGTGCGACATGGATCATTTAAACTTGGGTGCGACAGGCATGTAGACTGTACGATGATGACACGGAGGCTTTGGCGGCTGCGTCACACGTTAGCGCAACGTCACCAGCATGTGCTCGTGGTAAACAAATACCAGCACGTAGGTCATAGCAGCAAACACACTGTGCGGTGATCATGCCAAATTTCTGACACTGTCAGAAAACTATCGTAGGCTATCTTTGGACGCAAGACCGGTAAAAAGGACGTCTTTGAACCTCTTTCATTGTACGACATAGGACCACCGATGAAGAGCCACGATCACAGAAATCGCGACAATTGTTTTACGATGGCAATCTTTCGTCTGGGACAGCCAATAATCATGCAGTGTATCCCAGGCTTAAGCAAGCGCGTGCAATTTAAGGCCACTAGACCGAAAGTCCACATGAAGTGCGCCATTTGGGACAGGGCCTAAAACGTGAAAACAGTTTGCCAATGGAGTCAAAAAATTCAAGATAGCCTATATTATATTGAGTCTTACGCAGGTTTGATTCTCAGATTTTTCTTCATTTTTGAAAACCACACAAAAATACTGATTAAGAAAATAGTTTGCAGTGTATAAAGTCGTCAAAAAAAAAGAAGAAGATGCATTTGTCAACACGTTACAAATTGCAAATGCATGTAATCAAAAGTGCGATTTGTTTGTTGACATTAAAGGGCTTACGTTCAATCGATGTCATGTCACAAAATCAAGTGGGGGTGTGTTCAATATGCAGAACAATCTGATGCAATGCACGGAAACAGCTATCAAATAAAGTATTGTTAGTGACACTGACGTCTCTGATAAGACCTTCAGGAAATAAATAATCATGTTTGATTTTGGCTTGAACTCATTAAGGAGTGCCTCCGTGATCTGCAAAAAACTAAAGTAATATGACTTCAACTAATGAGAAACTCAATAATATTAAGACATAATCAAAACAACAAAATCTTTCCAAAAAATCTTCAAACAAACAAAACAACCTCCAATAAAATAATGAGGGGCTTCTCAGAATGGGTTTGACATTATGCACCAGTCTGCTTGTTGAACACACCTGAGACAAGCATGAATATTTCATTCAAGACCTAATTATTGCTCCCCATCAACTTGCTGAGTCATAATTTGGTGGGAGAATTAATATGTAGTCGAGTCCATGCCACTGCATCTATTATTTCTCCATCTGAAACGGCAGTAACTACTTGTTGAATGAGTCTCTCATTTCGAGTGGAGTCTAATTTATTCAATTTCCTCATTATAGTGAATATGCTTAGGTCCACAGTTTAAATTTTGGTTGTCCCTATTTGAACTTTTAACTAACAAAACTTATACATTTCTCTCCTTCCTGTTTGATTTGTGAGTGTTTAACCAATTCTACCTTGTGTTAACTGAATTGGCCTTAAAAATGTCATTTTCATAAAGAAACGAAACTATCAATTTTCTTACATTAGCGAATTACATCATGCTACGGCAATAACAGGGAAGCCTTTTCAGAGTAAAAAAAATCTTTCTTGCCTGCCACAACATTTTATCAAATTAGAAACCGCATAGACCTCGTGGAAGAAAATTACAGTCTGTCTATGAGGCAGCCCTGCCTTCGCTCTAACAAGCTTCTGGCTTGAAACCTGGCCAATTAATCCCTCGCCCTCCACATCATCTTGCTTTGTAGTTGTGCTACGCCTTTGCTCACATACGACCAGCAAACTATAGAGTGGAAAGACCCAAACAGAATACTCCCATAAGTCAAGCATGTCAAAATTGGTCAGCATCATGTAGTCAAATGCAACCCTTGATAGACATACATAGTTGTTAGGTAGGAACACCCTGGGTCGGTTATGATGGGTTGGCGTCCAGTGCTTACCAAGATGTGATTAGATACTGGGCCAGGTTGATGCTGATTGGGGAGCCTGTGATGGTGACGTGTCGGTCACTGGTGCTGTCCAGTTGACTGCCGATTTTAATCTGGGCCCCGGATACCTGACGGATCTCGTTGATTTTTGTACCCTGCCTGCCGATTATTGAACCAATTAGCTGTTGGAAAAATGTGGATTCATTATTAGATCTCTTAAATCTCATTATTAGATCTCTAAATTGCATCCCATCAAAATATACAGTAAGAAAATTGGCTATCAGCCCTGGAGATGGACATAACTCACAAGTTTAAGATTCATTAGTCCTATTGACAGATGTACCTGCTCATAACAGTCTGTTTATGATCGGTATACTGCTGGATATTTGTTGCATGCAACAAGCGTGGGCAATTTAATATAGTTTATTTATAGCTTTTTCCAGCAACCTTGAGTTTCTTTTTATTGCATTAAATTCAGACTCATAAATCATAATTTCTCTTGACGTTGTGTTGTAGATCCAGCACTTCCCCTGAATTGTAATTCAGGAAACACAAACAGCTTAAGGCATTGAAGAACAATGATCAGTACCGAACGCTATCAAAACGATTTGGTATTTCTGAAAAATGAAAGCGGTTATCGATTCCCAAACCTAATCAGACAAACATATCAACTGTACGAACCAAAATATTGCATAGCTACAACTGGGACAGCTAGAACGTCCCCAGCGCTTGGTCAACTGCAATCCTGTCAAAATTCATAAAACATGACATATAATCCTACCCACCCTCTTGCGTTGCTAAGTGACTATTGATTTTCCGGATCACCGTTTGCGGTCCCATGCCTATATCTAATGCGTTTCTAGACCAACAATTCGGTCTATTGTGGTGTGCATGCCGTCACATTTGCCTCTGCATTACTGTGAATACTGCTGTAGGTCGCCGAGTCAAGAAGGTGCCGGTTTATCAATGCATTCATCTGACAAGGCTGTGCCTACGCATGGCGCTGCCTCTGTACCGAGCATCCGCTAATGGTTCTGTTTATTTTGTGGATCTAGACGGTTTAAACCGATGACAGGTGGTGAACTCAATTCATCCTATGTGGCGCATCCGGCTTTCGAAAATGTTGGGTGCTTGCAAAGCAAGAAGACTGATGAAAAGCAAGAACTTAGCTGGCTTTGGTCTATTACAGCAGCCGGTTGGGGACAAATCAGCACACCACACTTGATGGTGGACCAGTTATTTCTGGTTATTCCCTAAATTTGAAATTGCAGGAAATACAGTTGCAAGAAGAGGGCAAGGGGGTTGGGTGACCCCTATGGCTTGGTGTCAAGCCTAGATGATGATAAAGTGAAGTGACCCTAACAAGGATGAGTCGGAGGTTTATCATTCAAATGACTGACAGCTTGTCTTTTGTTAACCTCATGTCCCAGCCCCCAACCTTCACTACAAGTGTGTGGATGGAAATGTGTGAACGAGTCTACGTGTTTCTCCACAAAGCATTCCTTTCCTAACAAGTCATTCAGACGTCAAAGCCTCTGATTCGTCACACAGCTCTCCCCAGTGCCCGGGGTCTATTAATGGCGCTGCTGATTGTAGGCAAGCGTGTGTAGTAGGCCGCTGCCACCTTGATACAGAGCATTCCAGAATATGCCCCGTGTACTGCACCATACATCTTACCGACATCCTTCATTTAGAAAATGCCATGAGTTATTCACGTGTCTCAGAGCCACAGGACATATAAACAAACACCCATAAAAATGGTACTCATTTTCGTTAAACTACAGTCAAGGTACTCTTGAAAATATACTTGGGTGCACTACAAACCACAAAAAAAGGCTCACAGTGGCTCATTGTATCAATCAATCCCACAAGGGTGACAACCATAAGCTATGGGTCAAATCTAAGCAGGAGACATGCATATACTCTAGCCGAGCTGGAGACAGGTCTATTTTAAGTGTACAGCCATTGTCGGCTTTAATTTATGAAAATCTGGGGAGGATATGTCTCCCGCCAGCTAAAAGCAATGTTGCCAAAATTCCCATCCGCCTCTCGCAGAGCAGGTAGATATCTGACTTATGGACCCAGCTGAATCCCCCGCAACTGCCTCGCTCTCAAGCTCCCATCTGATCCCGGTATAATTGCAACGTGTTCGTGGTGATTTAACGGGGATCTTTGCCACGGAAATAGCAGGTCGTCTGTAGAGAGAAACCTGATTGAGAATGATAAACAACTTCTTCTGCCAGCCGTTTGATGTCTGTTTGATGTCGCCTTGCTTTGGAATCGCATTGCTGTGAGGGTATTTCAATAATACATGCTCTCCTTCTCCCTGTTTATGCATTTGTGCGGGAATATGACTGTACGAGTGTGCTACGTTGGCCCCTGATTGGAAAAACTGATGCAGTTTCTTTGAAGTTTATCTTGTAATGTTTGCCGAGGTTTAGAAATGAGGTCTAGCGGCTTAGGAATATATTGAGGAAAGTCAAGTTTCATTTAAGGCTGATGTCGGTCTGATACGAGCCGAATCTTAATGTTCCCGAGTGCCTGAAGGTAATCAATGATTAACGCTCGTACCGGATCGCTCCAGATAATGCATCCAGTCAACTTTGCAAATGCTGATTCACTTCAAATCAGTGTGAGTAATCTGCCTCGATAACAAAATAACTTGCCCAACCACTTTAGCCGGAATTACTAAAATTCCAATTCCCAAATAAAGACACTGATTTGACACTAAATTGAAGGTGATTCACTAGGAATAACTGCACAAATGCACTTGTGCAACCTACGTAGTTGTACAAACCCAGACAGCAAATGACTTCGCGCCGGAACTGCTGACTTCGGGTGGATTCGGCCCGAATCGTTGTTGTCATTCACAAATCACAATGACATAAAAAAAGTATTGAGCGAGTACATTAATATTGTAAGCGTATAGTTGTGAATTATTTTTATTTATGATCTGTATGAGCTGTTGGGTACAATTTTTGTATAAAGGTAAGTCTGATTTAATTCGACTTCAATCCACATAAAGAACGTAAGTTACCTGCAATTTTATGTGTTAAACAGAGATGGCGATAGAGAGGCAAAAGTTGCGGATTCCAGCTTTAAAACAAATACTACTGGAAATTAGAGATGCATCGATAAGGGGTAGTAATCGGTATCGGTTGACAAAAGCAAATTTTCACACTATCTGCCGATAGTTTAAAAGCAGATGATAGTTGTAACCGATATATTCTGTCAATCAAAAGAGTGCAATGCAATCAATTTAAGCTCTCACTAGTTTAATGTTTATGAAACATGTTAATGGTCATTTTGTGAATTAATAACATTAAGAAAATGTATTCTTCAGAATTTAGTTAATGCAAGTTAATAAAACCACAAAACTATCGGTATCAGCAGATATCGGTCTGAATAATCGTCAATCAGTGAAATTTTTTATATCGGTGCATTTGTACTGGAAATGCATTTTAAAGAAAAAAAAATGTGGATCCATAACAGGCACAGTGCTTTATTTCGAAACCGATACTTCCAGACCAACTGTTTTACTAAAACCCACAAATATTACTAGATGACTTCTACACCTGCAAGAGCAGCTGTAATTATAGGTTGAATGTGTGGTCAGAGTCTATACTGGGTTCTCTGCCAGTCCATGAATCATGTGATCTTAGAGAGATGTGGGGTGAGAGGGAGCCACAGTCAACAGGCATGAAGGGAACGTCCCGCATGCCCCCGGAGTGCCGGCTCTGACAAACGGCTGAGGCTTTATTTACCATCTCTGTTTTGACAGCAAAGCAATGCTATGCACATCAGACGCCATGACTGGGTTGAACTGGACCTCATACAACTGACAGAAAGCTAATTAAAGCACGGGTCGTGTATTTAATGAAACAAACAAAAAAAAGGTTTATGTAATTCTGGATGACCAAGCAGCACAAGAAAGCAATGCTGCCCTGATTTCCTTCTGCGAAGAGATTTTATAATGAACATCTTCAGATTTTAATCTCATTATCCCAATTAAAACTCTAAAGATGAAAGCACGGCTTTACAAACATTCGCCCCCTTAAAAAAAGAAACATGTGCAACAAAAGTAAAGATCTCTTACGTCGTTTGGAATGAGGAGTTCTTGTGATGCCGTCTGGGAGCTGGAGTCCATGCCTGGAAGACGAACAGATACTAGGTGAACAAACCACAGGAGAAATCACTTCAGTGTGTTTGTTTGCTTACAGTATGTCTTTCATTTAGTATTTTCTTCTTTCTTTTGCAGTAAATTTGTAAGAATCTCATTTCAGAGTAAAGTCACGTGCCCTTTTCCTCTCTCCCACCATACACAGTACTTATCTTTCTTTCTCCGGGGAAACGTGGGAAAGAGATAAGTGACAGTTTCAAGTGACTTTAGCTTATGTGATAAACTCTTTGTTAAAGGTGAAGTGTAATTTATGTGCCACTAGTCGCTCATTTAAGCTGCCTGACGATATTGGATACACCAATAGCTTGCATTTGAAGGCTCGATTCTTCTTGAAGTCTACTTGCCTCACCCTTATTTACTTCGGTAAGCTAATAGTAATAGTAATAAATTATAATAATAATTTAAATGTCAGTTTGACGTCGTTCGACATTAAGGGGGCGTGCACACCAAGGTGTTTAAGCCGCTGTATGTTTTTTAATTGTTTTCAAAAATGCCAGCAGCTGTCGGGTTTTGCCCGCACTGAGCGTTGGCACACACTTAGGGCTGAGAACCAAGAGTGAAACGCTCAGCTCGTCAATGTCACTTCTCACTCGGCCGTCCAATCACAGTGGAGGAGGGTTGGGACAAATATCACAACCATCAACCGGTGCCTCATTTAACGACAAATCAGGAGTATCATAGCAACCAAACGGTCAGCTAATAAAAAGCTGAAAAGCACCTAGAGTTGGCACCCGGCCGTGTTTAAACGTTTTGGTGTACACGTCCCCAACTTACATTAAGATAAGCTTTTATCTTGGGCCTAGTGTTTGTTTGCAATGTAAGTTGCCTACTGTCACTTTAATTCATTCTATCCACCATAACCGATTTTTACAGTTCTCATGAAGCATACTTCTATCTAATAGATAAACCTGGATGTTATCACCTAACCGCTTATGACAGAGCTAGCCTTCCACTTCCTGTAACAGCGGGCGGTCCAGACCCAACACTGCCTTCCATCCCATCAGGGGCCTATTTAATAGACTGAAACATTGCCTTGACTGATGAGCTTTTACCTCCGACATAATCGAATTCCCCAGCCATATCACGAGTGGATGTGCTCTCGTAGTTTTACCGGCAGGAGGGGCAACTATTACATTTATTTCCACTTCTCCAATTGCTCGCAGGGCATTTTTTGATTCTCACATTTGCTGCAAAACTGCTTATTTACCTTAATGTTCAACAGTCTGCTGGTTATAGGAGCGCCTGCACGACAAACCTTCTGCTAAACAAACGTTGGGAATCTCCAGACAAGTTGAAAGGCATTGCAGAATAACTTGGGGTGGCTGGATAATTGGATGGAAAAATACGAGAGGCTCGGAGCGAGAAGAAAAGAGAGAGAGTCCCTCCTTTTGCTTTAGTTTGAAATTTGTAATGGCTGTGAGAAGCCCCAGGAGCTGCCTGTGAAGTCTTGTAAGGCTTGGCCCATTTTTGCAGGTCTAATCTACATGTGCCCGTATGCTTCATGGAGCTCAGGTGTATTAGCTTGAACCTGGGTGGCTGATGGCTTTTTGGTACATCTGAGATCAAGCGCTTCCAAAGGAGTATATTTTAGGGTCTGTGCACTCTAGGGTCTGTTTAACATTTAACTCAATCTACTTTGTGGAGCAAAAATAAACAAGAGAAAACAAGTTTCTCTGCATTCACATTGGAAGTGGAGTCAGATCACAAGATAACCCTTAACAAGATAACACTATAGTACTTCTAACTGTAATTGCCCAGTGTACAGATCTGGTTCAGGTTTTTGTCAAACATTCAGGTTGGATGCTAAATTAAATTAGTGCTGCTGTAGGATAATGGGTTAATGGGTTGGGTGTTCTGTTAATTAGTGCGGGTTCATCAAACAGGACACTGACTAATGCTGCGTGGCTTTTATGACTTCTGTCAAGCAAGTATTTCTTTTTAGAGTGGTTCTTATAGTGGTATCAGAAATCGGCCACCCTATTTTAGAAAATCTGGTAGAGGTTGAAAAACACCCATTTAATTGGAGAGTGCCCCTTTAATATATGTATCTGCCGTGGAGGTCTTCACCCGACTGATCTACTGACCTTCCTCCATCGTGATGCCCAGCCGATGTCAGACCAACGACCACCAGCTGCCCCCGTCTGATCTACTTATCCGTGTATACATATATACTATGTTTGAATCCCCATAAAATTGTAAAAAAAAGTGTACCTATTATATAATATATCCTCTATAGAATCAACTATGTCTGGTTCTCTCCCAAGGGGTTTTCCCCTCCTAGGACTTTTCCCACAGGGTTTTTCTCCTAGGTGTTTTTTTGAACCCTTGGGGTGTCTGCTGACATTGGCTTAACTTAGCACCCTCTTATATACGTTACATTATTACTACACTCACTAGTATTTTTTATCTTAACCGCTGTATTCTGCTGCTCATGTTTTATGATTTTGTGTTTTTTTATTGCATCTATTAATTTAAAGCTGCTTTGAAATAATTAAACAATTGTGAAAAGAGCTATATAAATAAAATAAAATAAAATTTATATTTAATAAGAGCCATGTTACCGCTTTTGGATAAAACATAAATATCCTTCTTCTTCGTGAGATAACTCCTCTCCCGGAAGCTCACGGGATAGTAAAGGGTCCACTTGCTCTGCCATTTTTGGAATACTATGAATTTGGACATACTACTTGCCTCGCATACTGCTTTTTGCCTACTATATAGTATGGAAGTAGGCGGTATCGGACGCAGCAATTGTGTGTCATCATTAACTTTGCACAAAAAATCTTCAGCATTACAAATATAATTTATTGCACCCATGAGGATTTGCAGTTACAAAGTGTATTATGTGTGAACTATGTAACGTATACAGTAAAGTAGTAAGTTAAGCCAAAGGTGTTGGACTCTCCAGGGGATGAAAACAAACCCCAGGAGAAAAACCCTCCTGGCTAGTACACGGGGAAATCTCCTAGGAGGAGAAAACCCCTGAGAGAGATACATATATTTTTATATATATAAATACTATCGGGGTATGTGAACGGGTAAGCGAATTAAACTGTTTCCGCCGGTTGGTCATTGGTAAGGCATCGGCCGGGCATCCCGCCGAAGGACGGTCAGTAGATCAGTGGTGTGATGACCTCCACAGCAGTAGGAACTGGGTCTGTTTGTCTCATTGTCCTCGGGGTCGATAAATCGCTTGCAAAACTCACGCATCTCGTCAGTAATGTCGGTTCTTCGATGAGTAGTAAATCGCCATCGCCTGCTTTCAAATGGAGAGGCATTCACCACAAAGAGCCAAAGCACAATTGCAAGTTGGGCCATATCGCATCCATTATCACAGGTGATACGCCAACAATAATGAATGTGAACTTGCACAGATTGTCAGTGAACTACGACTTTATGTAGTAAATGGCGTTCCATCTGAAAGCAGGTAATGGCAATTTACTACTAATCAAAGAACCCGCTTAACTGACATGCAATGTATCGTGCAGCCCTAGTGCGAACTAGACAATGGACAAACTGGTCTCAGATCAGTACTCAGTTTGGTGGGGGTTTATTTGACCCCTGAAACAAAGTGTAAACTCATAACCAGACCTGCCAACAGCAGTTGATCCTAAAAACCAACTGTGTGATTTGTCGTCTTGGATATAAAGATTCTTCAGAGAACTTGGATTGGGAAAACATACCAGACAGGACTTGAGTGGCTGTGGGCTGAGCCATGGGGGCGAGACCCTGCTGCATGGACAACTGGTGCAACTTTGCCAGCTGGGATAAAAACACAAACATATTTAATTCATTTTATCAGACACAGTTCTTCATTCAGACACTTTAAACAAGCTAATACTTTACATATCTCAGATGTTATGCAGTAGATGAGGTTTTTCTTACCTCTGAGTGTGGAATGCCATATTGGTTTTGTACAGTATATGCCTGAGAAAGAAACAGAGATGAGTTTATATATAAACAAAATTAACGAAACATGAATTTCTCAGCACTTTATTTTTCATTGTGAAGCATCTTACAACCACTTTATCTAAATAATTGGGGAAACTGAACAAGGATCATCCCATATTTATAGTGTGTACCAAAAGTGTAAACTATGGCCCTGTTTAAAAGAGTTTTTCCTAAGTTTCACTTATAAACTAAGTGAAGGTGTCTTTAGGCAAATTTAAAGTCACAATGAAACGGAAGTAGCGAATGGCTTTTTTCCCCCTTCGTGACGTATATCCGAGTGAAACGGCTTCTTAAATGAGCTATCGTCTATCGAGAATTGATTGGATTATTGGAAGTTGGGTCATTTTGCTATTTGCTAATTGCTGTAATCTTTCTCCGCGCCCCACCCTCTTGCCATTCCTCGTGACCGGAAGTAAAGAGAGATTGTTTCACATTTTTGATTAAACATTGAGGGCACATGAATTTTTGTATATTAAATATACAAATATATCATGAAAAAAAATGTCTTATTGCACAGAACTTATTTGAGCTTTATTCAAAAGAAAATCTTTGTCTTTATAATAATTCATCAAAATGCAATAACTTTATCTGCTGCTGAAATAATTTTCCTGTATTGCTGACATTAGCGATTTTATTTTTAACTCCTTGCGACTTAACCATCTGGCTTCTTTATGTTAAGTAATACTCACTTTTCTTAATCATCAATTTCAGATGGCCCTACCATACATTATCTCCAAAACAGTAACCAGTTTTTTTTTTGAATAGAGTAAAATGGAATGGCATTTCCCACCCGTTTTAGTTAATTACGAGACATCTATAAGTTACTTATCGGTCTTGTGATTGACTAACCCTATTTGAAATAAAAAAAATATGACAATGCAATTCACACAGTCATAAAGACAGGCCAAATTTAAGAAAATCTTCCAGATTAAAAATAGAAAAAATAGCTGTTGTGGTGTCCGATGTCTGATATGCAATGATGAACGCCCAGCTAGGTTTAAAGAAAATCATCGTTTGATCTGTAGCCGCCCTCCATGTTCACCAAGAGAATTGATGTGCTCGCTTGAAATATTATGTCCTTATACTGATATGTCCCATCACAGCTTTTTGAAAGTGTACAAATGTGAATGCAAAAGATCTTTGAGTCAAAGCCTCGACATCAAAGAGAATAAGAAGCCAAATAGGCAGACGCTATGAAGAACGCTACAGTACGTGCTGTTCCCAGAGGTTCCCTTGCATAACCTCGCTTAAAAGTTTAAACACGTGGAAGAGAGAGAGAAGAACAAGGGAAGGAGAAAATGGAGGATAAAAATCAAAAGATCAGTGATGCAGAAATGGCAGTCCATGTTAAAGAGGAACCCTAGTTTGTGTCTCTGACAGTCGGGTTAATGAACGTGACTGGACACGGCTCGCTATGAGAACACTGTTTGGGGGAATACATGACCCTTTGGTCTCTTTCTCTTTTAAAGTTGTGATTAAACTTTTAAAAATGCAATCTGCTTCCTCCTCTCTTAAATGTCCATCAGTTGTCTTACCCCAATATCACCCAGTGGCTGTTTAGGATTTATAATGAATGTAAATCTGCTCTATAGGTGTATATATATGTATATGTAATGTGTTTAACAAAATTTTTCCTTATTTGGTAAACCATTTCTTTAATACTAAACAGGCCATTAGTAGATTTGTCTTTGTAGTTCAACTGGTAGAGCATTGTGTTAGCAGCACAAAGGTTGTGGGTTTGATTTCCGAGGAACACATACTGATAAAACTTGCATAAATCATAAATATCACGGGACCAAAATTGTGCCTATGGGGGTTACGATACCTCTAAAGTTGGCAAAACTTTACAAAATCAAGTAAAAGTTTGCGGCATCAACAAAAACAGCACAATTTCAGAGGGCTGATAGGAAAGCCATGCACAAATGGAACGAAACAATCTCAAGTCTGAAAAACAGTAATTGCTGTCCTGTCACGCCCTCTCGCTCATGTGGGGAGGACACTGGCCAAGAGGAATGACAAAGGGGAACAGAATTCCCACCTCCATGCAGGGGCGGAAGAGGCAAATAAAGAAAAAGTGGGGGGAGCACGTATCTGTGTTATCCGTCATGGATAAATGATACTCACTTGTTGCAGATCCAGCCCGCCCTGAGCCATCGAGAAAAGCGGGTGAGACGCAAACTCTGACGTTTCGAAAACCTTAGGAAGGCAAATAGGGGACAGAGACACAAACCAAGGCTTCATTCGCATGTCATCACCATTACGAATATTCATATTCGCAGCGCGCACAAACCACTGTTACTGGTGTCATTATCACAAAGCGTGATTTGAATACAGACAAAAAGGCATTAATGAAAGAAGTACATATTAATTTCATTATTAGACATGAATCTTGCTCTGGTCATGACAGATTGGTAAATATATCAAACAGACAATGTATCGTGAGTGCACACGTCAAAGCTTCTGCCACTTCCATTAATTACGCCGTCTACGAATGACTCCAAAGTGATTTTATTGCTGATGAATATTCATGAGTCTGATTAAGCTTAATGTTACTGTTGTTCATGCATAATTGTGCTGATAATGAATGGCCGTGTCAACATGAATAAACATAGCGACCACTCGACTCTCTTCTGAAGATGTGTTAAATAATGATTGCCAGGTAAAACTAAAAAGATTAGACATGTAGGAAAAAATATCTGTGAGGGATCTACAATCTGTAATGAAAATTTCCGCAAGATTGATTTTGCAAACAATGTATGAATCAGAAATATATTTTGTCTTGCGTTTAATGATTAATGCCTATTGAGGATTTTTATATGCAAGTCATTGTTAATTCATAAAAAAAATTAATTCACATTTAATCCAACCATTGTTGCAAGTCGGGTTTGCCAATGATTGACACAAAATTGTGTTATGCTTGTTTTATGAATGAGTTGAAATTACGAAATGTGTTCAAACATTACCATAAAGGTGCAGTGTGTAACTTTAATAAGGATCTCTTGACAGAAATGCACTATCATATTCATAACTATATTATCAGTGGTGTATAAAGACCTTACATAATAAACTGTTACTTTACATACACCGTTTGTCCCTGTACATGGAAGTCGCCATTTTGTGCCGCCATGTTTCTACAGTAGCCCTAAATGGACAAACTGCTCTACAGAGCACATTTTGTTACTAATGTATTTTGTCTTAGACAACAACATGTTTGTCCTGTGGTGGCTACCGTAGCTTCTCTGTTTCGGTAAACGGTGGACTGAGCCGTTGGTTGCAATTCACAATCTCACTGCTAGATGCCGCTAAATTCTACACACTGCACCTTTGAACTAATAAATAGAGCTAAATTTAATGAACTCATTTAAGGACATGTAAAGTACATGTTTTGTGGGGACTCGTTCATAAAGTGTGCATAAGTACAGATTTGATCGTAGAGTGTGCATACGCCAAAATCCATGGCAACGTTCATTTTTATAAAAACGATGGTGGAAAATGTATTCGCACCATTTCAAGGTCTGAACGGACGTATGCACTTGCTTGTCCGAGTGCAGCAGATTTTTTTTAAATACAAGCTGTTCTCCGCTCATAAAGGATTTGGGCTTTGATGTGCTCTTATTTGTCAGTGGCATTAATTAGGCTTTGTTTGCAAGGCGATGATCTATAAACCTATGCACTTTGAGAAGTGATCGTAAGATAAATTTTAGGACCGTTTCTATGCAGCATTTTATAACTGAGGCCCATGGCCTTTATATTTGTAATACTCAACGTTGTTTTCAGTCCTTCCATATCAAACGAGAACAGACACTACAGACAAGCTTGAGAAATATTTCCTAAAACACTGTCTGCCCCCCCCCCACCAACACTCTTCATTGATGGACAGAATCGCTTTATTAAAGTAAATAAAGGCAGTGTGCTGTCAGCTGTGTGTAGCCGT
The DNA here is from genome assembly GCF_027580225.2 of Misgurnus anguillicaudatus. NCBI lineage: Eukaryota > Metazoa > Chordata > Actinopteri > Cypriniformes > Cobitidae > Misgurnus > Misgurnus anguillicaudatus. The sequence goes on along the minus strand of NC_073359.2, from coordinate 1,467,861 downwards.
GAGGCTGTACTATATTATTGTAGCTCTGTGCTATATTACAGTAGCTCTGCGCTATATCACTGTAGCTCTGCGCTATATCACTGTAGCTCTGCGCTATATCACTGTAGCTCTGCGCTATATCACTGTAGCTCTGCGCTATATCACTGTAGCTCTGCGCTATATCACTGTAGCTCTGCGCTATATCACTGTAGCTCTGCGCTATATCAGTGTAGCTCTGCGCTATATCACTGTAGCTCTGCGCTATATCACTGTAGCTCTGCGCTATATCACTGTAGCTCTGCGCTATATCACTGTAGCTCTGCGCTATATCACTGTAGCTCTGCGCTATATCACTGTAGCTCTGCGCTATATCAGTGTAGCTCTGTGCTATATTACAGTAGCTCTGCGCTATATCACTGTAGCTCTGCGCTATATCACTGTAGCTCTGCGCTATATCAGTGTAGCTCTGCGCTATATCACTGTAGCTCTGCGCTATATCACTGTAGCTCTGCGCTATATCACTGTAGCTCTGCGCTATATCACTGTAGCTCTGCGCTATATCACTGTAGCTCTGCGCTATATCATTGTAGCTCTGCGCTATGTCACTGTAGCTCTGCGCTATATCACTGTAGCTCTGCGCTATATCACTGTAGCTCTGCGCTATATCACTGTAGCTCTGCGCTATATCATTGTAGCTCTGCGCTATGTCACTGTAGCTCTGCGCTATATCACTGTAGCTCTGCGCTATATTACAGTAGCTCTGCGCTATATCACTGTAGCTCTGCGCTATATCACTGTAGCTCTGCGCTATATCACTGTAGCTCTGCGCTATATCACTGTAGCTCTGCGCTATATTACTGTAACTCTGCGTTATATCACTGTAGCTCTGCGCTATATCACTGTAGCTCTGCGCTATATCACTGTAGCTCTGCGCTATATCACTGTAGCTCTGCGCTATATCATTGTAGCTCTGCGCTATGTCACTGTAGCTCTGCGCTATATCACTGTAGCTCTGCGCTATATTATTGTAGCTCTGCGCTATATCACTGTAGCTCTGCGCTATATTACAGTAGCTCTGCGTTAAATTACTGTAGCTCTGCGCTATATCACTGTAGCTCTGCGCTATATCACTGTAGCTCTGCGCTATATCACTGTAGCTCTGCGCTATATCACTGTAGCTCTGCGCTATATCACTGTAGCTCTGCGCTATATCACTGTAGCTCTGCGCTATATCACTGTAGCTCTGCGCTATATCATTGTAGCTCTGCGCTATGTCACTGTAGCTCTGCGCTATATCACTGTAGCTCTGCGCTATATTATTGTAGCTCTGCGCTATATCACTGTAGCTCTGCGCTATATCACTGTAGCTCTGCGCTATATCACTGTAGCTCTGCGCTATATCACTGTAGCTCTGCGCTATATCACTGTAGCTCTGCGCTATATCACTGTAGCTCTGCGCTATATCACTGTAGCTCTGCGCTATATCACTGTAGCTCTGCGCTATATCACTGTAGCTCTGCGCTATATCACTGTAGCTCTGCGCTATATCACTGTAGCTCTGCGCTATATCACTGTAGCTCTGCGCTATATCACTGTAGCTCTGCGCTATATCACTGTAGCTCTGCGCTATATCACTGTAGCTCTGCGCTATATCACTGTAGCTCTGCGCTATATCACTGTAGCTCTGCGCTATATCACTGTAGCTCTGCGCTATATCACTGTAGCTCTGCGCTATATCACTGTAGCTCTGCGCTATATCACTGTAGCTCTGCGCTATATCACTGTAGCTCTGCGCTATATCACTGTAGCTCTGCGCTATATCACTGTAGCTCTGCGCTATATCACTGTAGCTCTGCGCTATATCAGTGTAGCTCTGTGCTATATTACAGTAGCTCTGCGCTATATCACTGTAGCTCTGCGCTATATCACTGTAGCTCTGCGCTATATCAGTGTAGCTCTGCGCTATATCACTGTAGCTCTGCGCTATATCAGTGTAGCTCTGCGCTATATCAGTGTAGCTCTGCGCTATATCACTGTAGCTCTGCGCTATATCACTGTAGCTCTGCGCTATATCACTGTAGCTCTGCGCTATATCACTGTAGCTCTGCGCTATATCACTGTAGCTCTGCGCTATATCACTGTAGCTCTGCGCTATATCAGTGTAGCTCTGCGCTATATCACTGTAGCTCTGCGCTATATCACTGTAGCTCTGCGCTATATCACTGTAGCTCTGCGCTATATCACTGTAGCTCTGCGCTATATCACTGTAGCTCTGCGCTATATCACTGTAGCTCTGCGCTATATCACTGTAGCTCTGCGCTATATCACTGTAGCTCTGCGCTATATCACTGTAGCTCTGCGCTACATCACTGTAGCTCTGCGCTATATCACTGTAGCTCTGCGCTATATCACTGTAGCTCTGCGCTATATCAGTGTAGCTCTGCGCTATATCACTGTAGCTCTGCGCTATATCACTGTAGCTCTGCGCTATATCACTGTAGCTCTGCGCTATATCACTGTAGCTCTGCGCTATATCACTGTAGCTCTGCGCTATATCACTGTAGCTCTGCGCTATATCACTGTAGCTCTGCGCTATATCACTGTAGCTCTGCGCTATATCACTGTAGCTCTGCGCTACATCACTGTAGCTCTGCGCTATATCACTGTAGCTCTGCGCTATATCACTGTAGCTCTGCGCTATATCAGTGTAGCTCTGTGCTATATTACAGTAGCTCTGCGCTATATCACTGTAGCTCTGCGCTATATCACTGTAGCTCTGCGCTATATCAGTGTAGCTCTGCGCTATATCACTGTAGCTCTGCGCTATATCAGTGTAGCTCTGCGCTATATCACTGTAGCTCTGCGCTATATCACTGTAGCTCTGCGCTATATCACTGTAGCTCTGCGCTATATCACTGTAGCTCTGCGCTATATCATTGTAGCTCTGCGCTATTTCACTGTAGCTCTGCGCTATATCACGGTATCTCTGAGATATATTACAGTAGATCTGCGCTATATCACTGTAGCTCTGCGCTATATCACTGTAGCTCTGCGCTATATCACTGTAGCTCTGCGCTATATCACTGTAGCTCTGCGCTATATCACTGTAGCTCTGCGCTATATCACTGTAGCTCTGCGCTATATCACTGTAGCTCTGAGTAAATCGTGGGGTAATTTTGATATTTGGCTGGGGTATCACTTTAAAAGTACAATAATCATCCGGGCGCATACTATTATGCAATATTTTCTCTATATTGTCTCTGTTTCCACTGGATAATAACTAGAAGGTCTAAACAGATCAAATTTTGACACTTGCAAAATGACAGTGCACAGTCAGTCCTAAAGATTAGATTTAGGAACAAAAATCGTATTAGTGTGAAGACCTTGACAATTAATGATGAGTGTTATGAGAAGAGAAAGTGAACACTTGCTATTTTTGGTGACAAATTCACGTTTTTTGTTATGTTGAAGTTTTTACCTGATTTCCAGCTAGAAGAACCGCACTTGGAGCGGGACTGGGGCGGTACGGGATTGTAGCACCCTTCGGAGGAGACTGTAAACGAAAAGTTAAGCAATTAATACTCTTTTAAGAGAAACACCTTAAAGTTTCAAACTGCGAGCATCATATTGATAGAAGCCGAGTTTTCTCCGTACCCGAGGAATCAGCAGCAAGTCAATTAAACATATTATCTTAATGAGTGGAAATACTGACGCAGCGCACAAAAGCAACACATTTATCGATTAGTTGCATCACTTAAAAGCACACCATTATCCTCTTACAGGAAGTCATTTGGTGGATTGTTTCAGAATGCTTTTGAGAGCATTAATGCTTGCTCATGATATTCTCAGATGGAAAATTTGCGATTAGAGGAAGGGTTTCCAAACGTGAACAGGAATGAAGTGCACTCCGAGCCTGTTTTATTCGACTTACGTCACTATGATGGAGCCAATTATTACAATCCAGATTGTATCACAAACAGCATTTAAAGTGAAATCACTGCTTCTCTGGACGACCTAAAAGTCTGGAGGACATTATCTTACATGAATAAAATAGATAATAAGTAATTTTTTGGATAAATTGAAGATAAAACACAAGATGAAGAGTTCAGATCAGGACTGATGTGAAGAAGACTCACAGCTCAGCAACTAAACAAAAAGATTCTTTTAAAATATTCATTGGGTGACTTTGCATAATTTGCATCTCTGGATCAGCCGAGGATCCTAAAATGGGGCACGTAGCCGTCACCACCGCCCCACTCTTCTGATCGTTCAACAATAAAACAGAGAGAGCAGGATGTGTGCGGTGCAATCCCACCGATTAAAAAGTAAAATCTTTTCCTGAAACATTAAAGAAAACCATTTGCGAGCAAATTCATTTCACGCTCTTGGACATCTGAGTAACCACGTTCGCTAATCATTGCTGTACTGATTTTTAATACGTAGTTAGTTAGATCAAGCATCTAACTAAAAAGTATTTGACAGCTGCAAACAGCCATAAAAATGGCTAACAACTATAAAAGTACGCTGTCTTTGAAGTATGGAAGCCTTTGAGGACTATCACACAATAGTCATCCGCTACTAAGTGAATGCATGCATATCAATTCTGCAAATGGATCTGCTATTGCTTAATAGCTCAATAAAAGTCTCAAGAGTTGAATCACCTCCAGTATTACAGTGCAGATGAGTTTGACACACTGGATGATGGCGTCCTGACTGCCGGATATCGTCACTCCTCTCTCTGTGGAGTTAGGGAGCAGATCTCCAGCCACCTGGACCTGAGCTCCTGTTTTCTGAGACATGGGAAGAACAAGCTGTTAGTGTTCCTGTAGGAGAGCGTACCATCTAATGTAGATGTTAGTACACTTATACAAAGGTGTGTTGCTACATTTTGCTCATTATAGGCAACATTTGTTCCCAACGTATGGTTAGGTTGGAGCACACTCGAAAGCAAAGTGTTTCTGTGAAAACCCTTGTAGCCTAATAGCTGCTTTAAGAAACCCCATGAAGCGAACAGGAAGGACTACAAACACTGTGAGTTCTAACTTAAAAGCCTCCATTTCCAAACTTTCTTGCTTTGATTAGCTTAACGCACTTGCTATTCCCCCAACTCGAGCAACCCTCCCCTTCCCCGCTCCCTCTGCAAGTGCATTACAGAATGCTGTGAACTTAGCGTGACGGACCATTCAACATTACCTCATGACAGCCCAGAGACCATAAATGTAAAATAAATGGGCTTTTACTGGCATCCAAAGCCATGAAATATGCATCGGCGAAAGCAGTCCCAACATAGACGTCCTTTGGAGCAGAAGGAGAAACATAGGAATATGGAAAGCCGGTATATTGGCACTCACCTCTCTGATCTCTTTGATTTTGGATCCGCCCTTGCCGATGAGCGAACCGCACTGGCTGGCCGGGATAACCAGCCGTAGTGTGACCGGAGGCTTACTGGTGACTGTGCCGTTCGCCACAAGTGCAGCCAAGTCCTTGAGGGCCAAACACAGAATGGATATTGTGTTAAATGAAAGTTTACCCCAAGTTGACCCCAGGTTACTTGAATAAAAAATGTAATGTTTTTAACATGGGGTTCTTGTTAGATTTATGATAAAGGGATCCCTAATGATAAAGTATTTAGCTTTGGTGGTAGCTACCAAACACATGCCTGATCTTCTTGGGAATCCTTGGCCAACTAGAAACCAGCTTCCATAAACTGGACAGCAGGGTAAAACATGATTAAGCGTTGACCTTTTTCAAAAACAAAATGGATCCATTTCTGCTGTATTCCACATGAGTGACACAAGAGGCAATTATTTTTTCTGGCAGTAAAATACTTTGTTCAAAACTCAACGCACATATTTGTCTCAGTTGAGACTGTGAAGGCGGTGCAACACTGTCCAAGCAAATCCGGTCACTCCCGTTTAAATACAAGAACTGTTCGCAAGAACTGTGAACTCCTTTGATGCAAAAGTGGTATTTTTAGACCCTTGTGGCTTTTGGGCACAATCTAATGAAATGTTATTTACCCAAGCTACTTTAATCAATTTCCCCATTCAGAATCAATGCACCCTGCTTAACAAAAGGTTACTGTTGATTGAACACAAGTCGCATCCCATTTGAAGACACCTATTGATTTTCATGACCAGATTAAATGATATTAACCAACCTGTCAACCTCACAAGTCATCTCTATCAAGTTGTGACATGTACTCGCGTGGTGGATTATGCTGAAGGAACCGTTAACCCAACAGTATACTGAAGGTCAAGGAACCATGGCCCCTCTGAATGACCAAGGATCACCCAAGAGGCCATATGAACCAATCCTGTTTTGCTTTGTGCTGTGTCATGTTTAGGGACGAAGAAAGTCTCCACAACCAGTAAATCATTCATTCACGGACGTCTAACGCTGAAGAACGCAACACACGTCAAGCAGAAATCCTGTACATTTCAACCAATCAGAGGATGACTTTCGAGCTGTTTTTTAACAGTGTGCATTATGCATCCAACATTCAGGCAACGGTCTGTGGGCGTGACGTCTGAGCCCGAGATGACTCTTTTCCATACATTGCAAGTGGATGGGAACTCCAAAAGCACAAACTAACCATTATCGAAGTAGTATGGATACAGAAAAAATGTATTCGTTATTCTCTAAAAATCTTCCATGACATTCATTCATTTTAAAAGAGCATTGATGAAATAAATGATGAACTGTTCCTTTAAAAATCTTGAAACCTTAATGTGATTTCTGAAAATAGCCTCATATCAGCAAAAAACGGACTTGTGTTCCACCCTCATATTCTTGCCACTAAGAGAAGTCAGTTTCGACGTCCATTATTCACCCGGTGCACTTTCACAGGCTTTTTCTTTAATTAAACCAGGTAATAAATATCAGACCGAATCGCGGCCACCACCGCTGCAATCAATTAGGGGGTAAAGAAGAAATCTGCCCGGGTTTGAAATGTAAATAGTGTGCGCTGTCTCCCTGCCCATCAACTCGACCGCACCTACGTGAGCCGAATATATATACACAGAGCGACGTCTCGGCAAGTAGTGCCTCCTCTTGTTTAGTGTTTCCATTAGCACTGGGGGTTTGAGAGACGCTGCTTTTGTGTTCTTTCAATGTCTTATACTGAAACCTCCAGAGAATGAAGAGGAGGTGGAAAAGAGAAAGTTCTCGTTGATGTTACAGCATTTCAGAGAAGAGGAAAGAAACAACCGAATGCCTGACAAAATCTCAAGACTTTTTTTTCGTTCCAACACTTGCTCTTTTTTGGTCAAAGGAATAATGGTGTTGGAAAAGCGACTTTGAAACTATAGGTAGAAGTTAGTCAATAGCTGAACTGAAGTCAATAGATTATTTTTTAAGTAGTACTTCACTACAAACTACACTAAAGCTGGAAGCTACACAAAAATCACAAAATAATGTGTTTATTTACATGAACCAAACCGAATCATAAAAAAAACACTTCCACCATCTGTACACTCTCAGACAAAAAGGTACTACAGTTGTCACTGAGACAGCATCTTTTAAAAAGGTCCTAATATGTATCATTTTGGTACATATATGTACCTCAGAGCCAGAGGCAAATTTCAAATCAATTCTTTCTTTTTCGACATCACCAGCTCGGAACCAGGAAAAGTGGTTCTTAAGTAGCACCAAAACATTGCTGGTCTAGAATTAAGAACTGATTGCATCAGGGGCGTTGTGCACACCAAAGCTTTACAACGTGGCTAAAAATGGCAACTTTTTTCAGGTGCTTCCCTCACAAAAATTAACCATGGTTTTACTACAGTTAAAACAAAAAAAAAAACATGGTAAGTGTAGTAAAACCATGTTTTTGCTGATAGTAATCAATACTCCAAAAACATGGTTACGTCACTTTTACCACAAAAAACATGGTTAATTTTCGTAAGGGTTTGGTTGTTATGATATTTCTGCTTTGTTTATCAGTCGTTGAACGATGCGGCAGTTGGTTATTGTGATATTTGTCCCACCCCTCCACCACTGTGATTGGACGGCCGAGTGAGAGTGACATTGACGAGCTGAGATTTTCACTCACAGTTCAATATTTTTCAACTCTCGCTGTTCAGCGCTGAGCAAGGAAAAACGGAGAGCGCGGACAAAATGCCAGCTAATGGCTTTTTTGAAAAGCGCAGCGCTTCCATCGGAAACTATTGAAGACATACGTCGCCGGCCGGCGTAAACGCTTTGGTGTGCACACTTGCTTACTGTGTCACGATACTAGGAGGGTAGCTACATGCTAAGGCTAATGTTCTGTGTAAATTATAAAATATGTTATGCCCGTACCGTTATTCTCAATACATTAATAAATGTTCATATAAATTATACAAAGCAAATGCCGCTGAGCGCTTGCTATGATACTTCTGCTTTGTTTATCAGTTGTTGAACGGTGCGGCGGTTGGCTATTGTGATATTTGTCCCACCCCTCCACCACTGTGATTGGACGGCCGAGTGAGAGTGACATTGACGAGCTGAGCTTTTCACCCACAGTTAAATATTTTTCAACTGTCTGCGTTCAGCGCTAAGCGAGAAAAACTTCCTAGCGCTGGCGCTCAGTGCCGAAATAAACGCCAGCTGTTGGCTTTTTTGAAAAGCGCCGCGCTTCCATTGGAAACAATTGAAGACATACGTTGTCCGCCGGCGGACACGCTTTGGTGTGCATGCTCTCTTACTGTGTAACGATACAAGGAGGGTAGCTACATGCTAAGGCTAACGTTGTTCTGTGTAAATTATAAAATATGTTATGCCCGTATAATTATTCTCGATCGCAAACTCAGTTTATATATAATACCGTATTTTTCGGTCTATAAGCCGTTTTTTTATATCTTGGCTTGTGCTGCGTTTTATAGTCAGGTGCGCCATGTAAGTCAGTATGAATTCATTTTGACACTTATGAGGCAAGAGACATCATTCCAGTCTACAGGCGAGAGAGGCCCCCATATGCTGATTCTGGATTTATGTAATTCAATAGATTCAAGAATGACGAGTATGCAAACTTCACGCTAGTTGGATTGTTCAGTTAATTTAGACTATTCAACCTTCTAGGTAAGTTCTGTATGTTATGGTTTATCGTTTAAATAACTGATAATATTACTTTAATGTACAGACATCTATTCAGCCATCTGTTCTGTCTGCTATTGTTTAGTTGAATAACTTGCCTTTCCAGATTAAATGTCTGTTCTTCGGCTTGGATGTTGTGAAATAATTTTCTAAATAAACGCGGCGTATAGTCCACTGTGACTTATATATGTTATTTCGTCTAAATTACGAATTTTTGAATGATGCGGCTTATAGTCAGGAAAGTACGGTATATATTACGTCGAGCTGCATGTACAAGTTGTATTTGCTGCATTTGGATGCTAATGTAGGTAAGCAAAGTAATGACCATAAATAATGTTTAAATAAAGCAGTAGGTTTTAACCAGCATACGGTACTTTCTTGTGGAAATGGGGCATAAGGTACCAATGTGTACCCTTTGAAGTACCAATTTGCACCTTTTAGGTACAAAAGTGTACTTTTTGAAAAGGTACCACCCCAGCAACCAACGTAAAGTTTGTTTTCAGAATGTAGCTAGTAATTGAAATGCACTACTAAAATGAATTTAACTTACGGACAGTTCACTTCGTTTGTTAAACCGGAAAAATATGAAAGACTAGTGAGAAAGGGGTGTCTGTTCTCCTTATTCTCAATCATAATATACAATATCACATGAAACTCTTTCACCTCTTCCCTCACATATCATTTAACAACTTGATATTAAAATCCCAATTAAGATATTGCCCTCAACAGATTGACTTTGTCTGAGGTTTAATAAGAGGGCACAGAATTTATTACACTTTGTAAGATCCCTTGGTCAGATGAAACTGAAATGTGAAGCTGACAGTTTTAATAACACATAGGAAAAGGTTGAAAGGATACTGGTGGCAGAGTTGGGTGTATCGTATTGTTATTTTTCTTGGTTGTCATTCAAAGGCTTTTGTTCTGTTGAACCTGCGAGTTTTTTGTGTCTAGAGTTTCAAAAATGTTTCATTTTTGGAGATCTTTCTTTTGGTCGATTTATTTATAACAGAAGAAGAATGGGAACTGGGAATGATTTTATTATTAGTGTTTATAGAATGCAATGCAACTTTTTAGGTGATTTTCTCAATATTTCGATTTTTGCATCCTCAATATTGTCAAATAGTTGTAAATATTGTCATATCCTAACAAACGCATCAATGGAAGCTTATTTATTCAACTTTCAAATGATGTATAAATCTAAAAAAAAAAAAAATAAATAAATGGCTTTGTGGTCCACAATATGGGTATATAAAAGTATATACAGTGTAATATTTATAATTTTTTAATTTCCTAATTTTGTGTTTAGTGCATTTCTCGGCACAAATGTTGTTTTTTTCTCCCTATGTAATGACTTGCACTAGAGTCCAAGCACACAGTCTTAGTTTCATGACATGTCTCATGGTTCATTTATAGCTTAAAAAGAACAACTCCAGTGTTCTCCACTCCCTTTAAAATCCCAAAAGCCTCCGTTCTTGTTCGATTGTGCCACAGATCGACAAAACCACATCGATTTACCCCTCCATGTTTACTACATCTACAGTAACGTTCGGCATCAAAGTTGTGTCAGACCTCAACATTCATCCAGTAATCCTCTTCACATGCTCAGCATAGGTGAAAGTCCATCATGCCTTCAGGATTTCTATATCGGCCGCTCCTTTATGGGTATAAGGAAGCGGGCACCGGGTGTGGGAGATTCCTAACAGATGTTTAATGAATGGCACCCTGCCTGCCCTGAACGGATATGAAGTATATAATGGATTTAGCATGAGTAAGAAGATTCATTATTACTTGGTAGGGGATGAGATGACATGCTGCAGGCAGACAGATACACATCATTGACTGGCGGTTATATAACTGTACTGATGTCATTAAAAATGCTAATTTAAGTTGCAATAAGCAAGGCTGTGTATTTAAAATGTTTTGATCACTGCCTGTTAAATTTGCATTGTGTAACTTTAATAAGGATCTCTTGACAGAAATGCAATATAATCTACATAACTATATTATCAGTGGTGTTGTTTTTATTACCTTAGAATGAGTCGTCGTCGTCATGTTTCTACAGTAGCCCTAAATGGACAAACTAGAGCGGGTGATTCTAGCGAAAATGTTCATTAATGCAATGTGTCCATGACTGGATTTGGGTTCTTTGACATGGAAATATTTATAATTAAAAAAATCTAAAAAATAAAAAGCTTCAGTGCATGTTATACTATAAACATTTACAGTAAAGAAACATGTGGGATTTGGTGATCATTGACAAATGTAGAGACAATAATAAGGAATATAAATGTGTCCAAGACCAATTTCCTCATCCTCCGCAACAATTTTGTTTAAGCCCTCAAGGAACATTTTCAAAAAAAAAAAAAAAAATTTGTTGTAAGGGACATAATTGACTGTGACACTCAAGATTGCTATCAGGTAAGCAGTTCTTATTTTTCTCTCCAGATAAAAGTTGAAGGGCTCTATCTTACACCCGGCGCAATGCAGCGCAATGCGCGACGCAAGTGTCTTTCGCTAGTTTCCACCCTAATTTTCACGTTTAGCGCCGCGTTGTTTAAATAGCAAATGCATTTGCGCCCCCTTTTGCGCCCATGGGCGTTCTGGTCTGAAAATGAGGTGTGTTCAGGCGCATTGTTGGCGCGTTGCTATTTTGAGGCAACTAAAATAGACTACGCCATTGACCAACAAAAACCTGGTCTAAAGTCTAAAGTCAATGGCGCAATGTGTTTTATGTTATTTAAAGAGCGCATTAGTAAAATGCGCCTATAAACGGGAGGACAACGCGGGTTTGCTTATCACAAAGTACATGAATGCGCAGCAGCACAAAAATGCTTTTAAATATGAAAGATTAAAGGATTGAATGTAAAAGATTATTATTGAGTCTCTTGGACATAATTGAGGACTTATTATGAGACGTTAGAAGGCGCAAAGAGCTGCTTCACCTGTAAATAAATGCTTTGCTTTGAACAAATGCGTCTGTTTTTAAATGTTTTTTTTTTAATGCTACCTCACGGATTTATTGTATATGATGTACCTGTGGATATGGTGAGATGAGAAACATTTTTAAGTAATGCATAAAAAAACTCTTTGCTAAAAAACCGCTGTCCAAAGTGCTGAAACGTGGGGAGAGCCGTTTGTAAATTCTTTATCTCCTGTTTGTTACAAATAAAGTATTTTTAGAGTACAAACCTTATCTTAGATACTTGTAAATTATGTTTTGATGATATTGGATAGGCATACATTTAAAGCAATTACAAGCCTGCTTTTTACTTCCATGACTAAAAGAAAACGGGTTTTAAAGGTTTAATAAAAAAAATAACAATTTCAATACAAGTGAAAGACAACACAATTATTTAACATTAATCTTAAACTGGGGATCTTCTTCCTCCGCTTAGTTTTTCAGTTTACAAAGTCCGTCATGTAAATAGGGATTAGACATAGCGCCAGCGCAACTTGCTTTTAAAGGGGATGAGAGCTGAGTCTCTCATTGGTTTACTGCACGTTACGCCCAAAATACTCCCATTACAATAGGACCTACCCTTTTCGACCATGCGTTCGGCGCAAAAACCATTTTTCCCGTCGTTAAATTAGCAAAAGTAGATTCGGACACGCCCATTTAGACGTTGCGTTGTGCGCTTTAGACAATGCGCTTAGATCGTTAAAATAGGGCCCGAAATGTTGTTTGTCATAGAAACTTTTTAGTTCTCATTACTGAAACATGAGTTTGTAAATGCATATATTTAAGGTAATATCATGTTGCGGTAATGATCATTTTATAACGATAATCTAAAAATTTTAATAATTCTATAGGAAATATTTTTTAAATCCTCTGAACATAATGGTTATAGTAAGTTTAGACCTTAATCTTATGTGTGCAAAAAAATTGGCTTCAAGGGCTTTTTAAATGCATATATTTAATGTAATATCATGTTGCGGTAATGATAATTTTTGATAATGATAATCTAAAAAATTTAAATAATTATATAGGAAATATTTTTTAAATCCTCTGAACATAATGGTTGTAGTAAGTTTAGACCTTAATCTTATGTGTGCAAAAAATTGGCTTCAAGGGCTTTTTAAATTCATATATTTAATGTTATATCATGTTGCGGTAATGATCATTTTTGATAATGATAAAAAAATTTAAATAATTATATAGGAAAAAAAATTTAAATCCTCTGAAAATAATGGTTATAGTAAGTTCAGACCTTAATCTTATGTGTGCAAAAAAATAATAATTGGCTTTAAGGGCTTTTTAAATGCATATATTTAATGTAATATAATGTTGCGGTAATGATCATTTTTGATAATGATTAAAAAATGTAAATAATTATATGGGAAATATTTTTTAAATCCTCTGAAAATAATGGTTATAGTAAGTTCAGACCTTAATCTTATGTGTGCAAAAAAATAATAATTGGCTTTAAGGGCTTTTTAAATGCATATATTTAATGTAATATAATGTTGCGGTAATGATCATTTTTGATAATGATTAAAAAATGTAAATAATTATATGGGAAATATTTTTTAAATCCTCTGAAAATAATGGTTATAGTAAGTTCAGACCTTAATCTTATGTGTGCAAAAAATAATAATTGGCTTTAAGGGCTTTTTAAATGCATATATTTAATGTTATATCATGTTGCGGTAATGATAATTTTTGATAATGATTAAAAAATGTAAATAATTATATGGGAAATATTTTTTAAATCCTCTGAAAATAATGGTTAAAGTAAGTTCAGACCTTCATCTTATATGTGCAAAAAAAAGGGTTTTTAAAAAAATTCTGATGCTGGACACCTTCTAAATCTGGATTTCATGAGAATCCCCTGAGTGTGTTTTGTCCCTACGTTGTCTCAGACAATGATGTGTTTGTCCTGTGTTGGCTACCGTAGCTTTACTATGCGTTTTGAAAATGAGGAGTTAGCTGTGGACTGAGCAGTTGGTTGCAATTTACAATCTCACCACTAGATGGCGCTTAAAGTACCACATTGCGCTTTTAATATGTGTAATGCAAGTAAATGTATTTTTACAAAAAAAGTATATAAACATCTACACAGTGGACCTTTAAAGGTTATGTATATTACCAACCCACTACCATCACTGAATAAAATCGCAAGACTTTTCAAACAAGTTTCCCAAGTCTTTGATTCGCTAAACAAATAGATAGTCCCGCCCTAAACTCATACCATTGGGTTAGCCTGTAAGATTCCCAAATAAGCAAAACAATGCCAGTCTCAATGTTGATATTTTTAGGGAATATTGGCCTACGAATGGCTTAGTTAAATTAGTCTGTGTATTAAGCTATAATACAAGAAAGTATTTCAACATGCCACACATCACCAATCGTGTTTTAGTCCCTAAGCGTTGCGGGATGTTGAAGTCTAGCGTATGTTTCTTCATGGAGCTGTATGTCTCCTCATCAATCGTTCCCTGGCATCGCCCAGGGGGTTGTTATGTGTGTGGGAGCCCAAATTATTTCTCTGGGATAATCCCACCACAGACAGGCACCCCATTGCTATGGGACCGTTTGGAGATAAATAAAAACTACCCACTGCTTTTCCCAGATGTTCCAGCAAACCTTTTCCTACAGTTGCTGAGATTCAAACACTATTCAACTACTACTGTAAACGTTTGAATCATTCTGACCGTGTATACCGCAATTTAACTATATTATCTCATGTTAGACACTCGTGTGTCATTGCAACAATTAAGTTATGGTTCAGCTCTTTAAAATTAGGGATTTACATGCAGATTAACATTTAAGACGAAAAAGGTCTGCAAACTTGACTGAAGCTGAGATCAAGGAGCTCGTCACTCTCCGCGCTGAAGCGGAGATCATTTTACAGCTAAAAGAATAGCGCGTTACGTGCTCATATGAGCTTATAATCAACAAAAATCGACGTGTGTCATCGCAACAAGATATAACGTTCAGCTATTTAAAATGAGCGTTTTAAATGCACATTAACAATCACAACGAGAAATGTCTGCAAACTGGACTGGAGAGAGAATTAACGGATAATAAGCAAACTACCAAGAAATAAAAACTAGGAGAACACAGAGAAAAACTACCAAGTGCAGGACTTTAAACACAGCACGTGTCTTTACAGTATCTTTACGGTATGTGTGTGAACGCACACACAGATTCTGAAAAATCATTGGCAGTGTGAAAAAACCAAAAATCCCGGACAAATCCTGGATTAATTTTCCGTGTATTTTCTGTAATGTCTGTGAAAAGGGCTTACAGTATGTAAGGGGACCAGTGGGATATGTATGTAAAAACAACTCATTCTAAGGTAATAAAATCAATACAGTTCATTATGTAAAGGCTTTATACACCACTGATAATATAGTTAAGTATATAATATTACATTTTTGTCAAGAGAACCCTCTAAAAGTTACACATGGCACCTTTAAAAAAAATTATAAATCTAATTAATTTGTATTATAATCAGAAACTAATATTTGAGCTTCACACCATTTCATGTAAATTCGTAGTACGACTTTTTACGATAATCTAATTTGTACGTTTTATTAGTGATGTTTAATTGAATTACGGTTCATCATTGTTGTAATAATCGAACATTTTTGTACAATCCATATCGTATAAATGTATACAAAATAGTAACATCATAAAATAGTAAAAACCAAGATATTTAAAGAGCACCTATTTCATTGCTAAAAAACAATGTCATTTTGTGTATTTGGTATACTACAATGTGTTAGCGTGGTGTATGGTAAAAAAATATTTTCCACATACCGTACATTTTGTAGCTCCAGATATCCCTGCCTTCCTCAAACGCATTGATTTTGTACAAAGTTTATCGATCTAAAAAGCTCTGTGTCCCTGATTGGCCAGGTAATCTGTACGTTTTTGATTGGCCTGAATACCTCTGACCATGTGACGCTCCTTACCATGTTTAAAAAGATTCAAACATGTCGGTCTTGTCTACATCAACAATCACAAAAGTAAACTGTTGCCTACAATCCGTGGCCCCTACACTAACAGGATTTTGTTACTCGAACCCGAAAACATTGAGACAAACAGACCCAGTTCCGGCTGCCGTGGAGGTCAACACACCACTGATCTACTGGCCGTCCTTCAACGTGATGTCCAGCCGATGCCTGACCAACGACCACAGATGGAACCCGTTTAATCTACTTATCCGTTTACATACCGTTTAAATCCCATATATATATGGGATTTAACCAAGGGTTTTTTTCCCTCCTAGGACTTTTTTTCCCTCCTAGGCTTAAAAAAAGTCGGGAGGTTTTTCTCCTAGGGGGTTTTCAACCCCAGGGAGTCAGCCGACATTGTCTTAACTTAGCACTTTCTTCTATTTTTTACATTATTAATAGGCTCGCTTGTTAAGTTTATTCATAGCCGCTGTATTCTGCTACTTATATTGTCTGTTGATTTTTCTGTGTTTTCTGTGATTTTTCTGTAAAGCTGCTTTAAAGCAATTACCAATTGTGAAAAGCGCTATATAAATAAAATTGAATTGTTTTTTTTTGTCCAAGAAAAGAGACATGTACTAATACACACCTACACGCCAAAGGAAATTTTAAATCGTCAAACGTACGGTAGTTGTTCTTTAAATTACATTTTCAACCCTGAATAGATGTCATATACTGTCTATAAGATGTAGTGTGTGATGGTGTACTCACCTCCTCTAGTTTGATTGTGATCATGGTGAAGGCTCTGAAGACACACTCTGTAGCTCCTGTGATGGTGATGATTCGCTCTGGGCACGAGCCTTCTGAGATATTGATACGTGCATTACTCTGTATGGATGAGAAACAGAAGAAAAGAAATAGATATAATTTGTGTTTAATGCACTCATCCTGTTACTTCCTGTTGTTCCATTTACTTCCTCTTACATCTTACCAAAAAATTACAAAAGCTGCATAATGACACAAATAATGCAAATTTATCTTCTCTTGTTTTTTGAAAAGAAAAGAAAATTTTAAAGCTTTAGAACCAGGTTGAGTATTTTAATATATTTTTTTTATTTTTTATTAATTATTACTGTTTTGTTAATAATATTTGTATGCCAGCAGCATTCAACCAGCTGTTATTTTACCCAGAAATCCATAATGTGTTTTTCTAGTAGAGATCTGGACCGGGCCGTGTGATTCACTTTCCTCGCAGGCCTCTCCGACTGTCTGCTTCACTTAAACTGATCTCTCTATCAATCGTGCACAAATGCATGCGCCGCTCCACCACTCCTTAACTCATTCACTGAGAGTTTACATCATAAGGCATGCCACTTTCTTTTCTAGGACCTTTATATCAAAGCTGTAATGTTAAATATCATAACTACATTTAGGCAATGGTGGTGCTTGTGCCACACTACTTATATATGTTGTTGCTTATGACAGTACAGATTATTTTTAACATTAAACTCTGTCATCCTTCGTTCACTCTCATATCTTTCCAAACCTGTATGACTTTCATTTTTCTGTGAAACACAAAAGATGCCATAGCCTATATGACTTGGGATCAATATTTCAGTTTCTCTGGAGCTATATGATAGCTTTGTGTTAGCGGCAGACTGAATTTGAGGTTTCATTTACATTTATTCAAGCGATATGTGTGTCACGATTGGGTAAGCCGACACATCAATCAATAACATTTAGCCATGTCATGCCAGACGTGGTGCCTCAATTTAAAATCTTTTTTTTTGTTGTTGCTAAAATACTCTGAATATAGCGTACAAGTCACATGGGCAGACCTGCATTTGAAATCACATACTTTTAATAAAATGAAGTATAGTATGTTTTATATTGTATGTGTGGTTGAAGTATGAATTCAATCTGGACGTACTACTTCCACCAAGTTCGTCTACACTTATGACATATTAACAACAAGCGTGATTATAATTTATTCAAATGTTGTACAAGTACAATATAGACATAATTAATACATGTCTTCAATACATAAATATAAAAAAAAAAAAAACAGTTTGGCAAGATGAGAAAAAAACTTGTTTTAAAAGCATGCATTAGTTTTTTTTCAATGCACATATTGTATTTATGCTGATTTTATTTTAAAATAGAATTTTATAAGTTATTTCTAAATGTACATTTTAATGCGTTTTTTTAATATTTGTCCTGAAATATGCTGAAAACAGCTGTTTTCTAATTGATCTTTGACAAATGATGTAAAAATGTATATATAAAAATTTATAAAAAATAATATTACACTAAACTAGATGATTATATTTTATTCCACATTTTTATGAATATATTTATATTTTCATAAAAAAAAACTAGTTACACCAATTGACATTTTTTGCAATTATCCCCCAAATATTCTTTCAAAATGAAATATAACCAGAAATTTTAAACTTGGTCCTCAAAAAAGAGAATGTATGTATGTAATCTGCAAATTTATTTTGAAATTTTAACCCTTTGACATTTAATTGAACCATACGGACACAAATAATTAACGTACATCACTGAAGTTCAAGTTTGGTAAACTTTGCTAATTTGTAGCACGTCTTGATCGATACGTCAAAGTGTGACCTTTTCAGGTAGAGAAAAATCAAATAATGAAAATAACAATATTGCACAATCGTATTTTGTACAAAAATAATAAAAGCAGCCATTATGGTACATTTAACTCTTTTCCCGCCATTGACGAGTTATCTCGTTAATTAAGAAAAAAACATTTGCATAAAAAAACATTTTTATGTTAATCCATCCTACCGTAACACTTACCCAATTTATAAAAAGCAAAAGAATATTACTAATTAAAAAAAAATCTTTACTAATTTTAAACTCTGTGTATGTTTTGATAATCGTTCTAAATCTGATATTTAACAAAATTCCTTCACAAAAATATAATTATTTCAGCTTTTTGCTAAAAAAAATATTTTTTAAGAAAAATACGCATATTTAAAGGTGCAGTGTGTAAATTTTAGCGACATCTAGTGGTGAGGTTGCGAATTGCAACCCACGGCTCAGTCCACTGCCCAACCCTCACTTTTGAAATGCATAAAGAAGCTACGATAGCCTCCACTGGACAAACATTTCATAGTCGTAGACAACTTTGTAAAAAAGTTTGTCCGTTAAGGGCTTCTGTAGAAACATGGCAGCACAAAATGGCGACTTCCATGTAAGGGGGCCCTCGGTGTATGTAGATAAAAACGTCTTATTCTTAGGTTATAAAAACATAACGGTTCATTTTAAAGGTCTTTATACACCCCTGATAATATAGTTTTGTATATTATTTTGCATTTTTTTCAAGAGATCCTTCTAAAAATTACACACTGCACCTTTAAGAGTTTATAAACAGAGAAAAAAAAATATAGATATGATGAAAGTTTTTCTCCCTTTTTGTTTGTTTGTTTGTTTGTCTGCTTATTGTTTGTTTGAAAGCATTTTTTGAAAGCATTATTTTATATATATATATTTGTATGTTTATATATTTTAGAAGAAAATGTTCCTGGAAGGCATTTTGTAAAAATCACAAAAAATACTGGCGGACAACTTAAAAAAAATGGCTGGCGTGTCAAAATCCATGATGTGTAAATTAAAAAAACATCACTTTATTGCATGATATCATATCTGGTTGCTACAAGGGTTTACAAAAAAAATTGCATGCTGAATGTCTAGTGTGAACACGGCTTTATGATTGAATAAAGTCGCGTAGTTCACAGTTTTCTTGTATTTTTAATCTATTACCCATCTGGTGGCTCCTTTTTGTGATAAAAAAGTGTCCATGTGGTACATACTAAGAAATCCCAGCAATATTAGTATTTCTCACATAAACATATTACTCATTTTGCATACTGATTTTTGCATACTATATATAAAAGGGACTGCATAGTTTTTTAGTAAAAGCATTGAAAGAAATCCTCTTATATCTCTCCAAATCTTGTGAAAAAAATAATGATAATGACAGAATTTTCTATTTTGGCTGTTCCTTTACGCTTCATCTATTTACAACAGCACAAAACAGTGCGGATGGCAATTTTGTCTATTTTTGACATCTGTGGATCGACCCCCGTGGTGTCCCTAATGCGATAGAAAATGACTCGTACGCAGGCTCGTGTTTGCGTTTGCCAACCCCTAAACCGTTAATTAGGGTGAGCCTTTTTGACATTTTACGTTGTTAGGAAGCAAAAACCATTATGGTCGAGCTACGCAAAGAGAAACACAATGTGTGCCGTGAAGGATTTCTACTGATTAACTGTGTGTGAGGGAGATTTTTCTTATTCTGGAGCGACATGCTCACCCACGCCTGGGTCTCTCTCCTTAGTAACCTGCTTCAATCTTTGTATGGATGCCATTGTTACCTTAAAAATACCAGTGCAGTCATATCAAATAATGAATTATTTTGTGTGCACGTGCTTGTCAGACGCCTTTGTGATGAAAGAGTTCATTTAAATATTCACATTTTCTGCAGTATGCAGTGAACATTGAGATCTTACATTGGAAATAAGGGCGTTTTGTGTATTTTTCACAAATAGCTTGTGGCGTACATCATGCTAGCTACAAAGAAATACCATCTACTATGCAAGCATGATGCATGCTGGGAAGTCAAGATAGATGAAGGTGAAGTACTGTATGTAGCATGCGGCTTACCTCCTCTCGTATCCTCTTCACGGTCTCTCCTTTCTGTAGAGAAAAAAAGACATAACTCACTTAAAGCCTTTGTGTTGCGTTGGCACAATACGTTTACAGAGTGACTGTCTTTCCCAATCTCATAATAGCTCAGGATAAAGTGAGTTTGACTAGTTGAACAGATAGCTGGAATTAATATCAATTCTGCTTCGCTACACAGCAATATGGCATCTGCATGGATGAACCCCAAGGGAACAGGTTTTCCAATCCTATGGCCCACGTTTGGAAGGTCTGGAGAATCAATAGCCCATGAATCACTTAGAGAGTCTCAAATAGAGTCCCGCTATCTGACACATGGAGCAAACACATACCACATAGTCATGGCCGAGGATCCAAATGCCCGTTTTAGCATGCTTGACTGACGTTTTATTGTTTATAGCGGTGCAGAAAAGCAATCGGATGTGTCATGACAGTGGAAAAGCAGGGCTTGAGTGCTCTTAATTCATCAAGGGGATTTTGATTTCAGATGGCACTATTTCGAGACCACACGTCGCATAAATCCAAAGTTAGCAGTTGGTAGAAATTTCGATGGCAAAAAAATCTTTCACACTCTGATGCATGTGTCACTATTCACAGCTGCTTATTAAATCATTGCTTGATTGCAAGGTTTCTGTTCAATTGGATTTCTCAATTAAATGAATCTTAAAAAAATGGCAAAAATGGTATATGTTTATAATAGTTGGCCAAAAATGATATTAAACCCATGATTTACTCACCCTCAAGCCGTCCGAGATGCACATGCGTCATTTTTCAGACGAACACATTTTCAGTTATTTTAGAAATTGTCCTAGATCTTTCAGTTTATAAAATATAAGTTATGGGGTCCACCTCATTCAAGCTCAACGATTGTGCATCCATCATTCCCAAAAGTTATCCAAACGGCTCCGGGGGAAAAACAAAGGCCTGAGGGTTAATCGTGCGGTTTTGTCATAGAAATATCCATAATTAAAACTTTATAATCGAAAATAACTAGCCAATCATCTGAATGCAGATGCGACTAAGATGGCGTTACCAGAAGCTATTTATTTTCATTTATAAAGTATTAAAAAATATTTATACGACAAAACCGCACAGATTACCCTCCGAAGGCCTTCGTTTATCCCCCTGAAGCCGTTTGGATTACTTTTGCGAAGGATGGATCCACATTTTCGGACTTGAAGGAGGTGGCACCCATATCCTTGCATTTTATAAACTGAAAGATCTAGAACATTTTCTAAAATAACTAAAAATGCGTTTGTCCAGTAGACATTTCGATGCCAAAAAATCCTTCACACTCTGATGCATGTGCCATAATTCACAGGTGCTTATTAAATCATCGCTTGATTGCAAGGTTTCTGTTCAATTGGTCTTCTCAATTAAACGAATCTTAAAAAAATGGCAAAAATTGTATACGTTTATAATAGTTGTCCTTAAACTATGGACACAATTACATTAAACCCATGATTTACTAACCCTCAAGCCATCCAAGATGCACAAGCATAATTTTTCAGACAAACACATTTTCAGAAATTGTCCTAGATCTTTCAGTTTAAAAAATATAAGTTATGGGGTCCACCTCCTTCAAGCTCAATGATTGTGCATCCATCATTGCCAAAAGTAATCCAAATGGGTCCGGGGGAAAAACAAAGGCCTGAGGGTTAACCGTGCGGTTTTGTCATACTGTAGAAATATCCATAATTAAAACTTTATAATTGAAAATAACTAGCCGCCATCTTAGACGCCACTGCATTTCACTTTTCTTAGAGCGGACACGACTAAGATGGCGTTACCAGAAGCTAGTTATTTTAGTTTATAAAGTATTAAAAAATATTTCTACGACAAAACCGCACAGATTACCTTCAGAAGGCCTTTGTTTATCCCCCTGAAGCCGTTTGGATTACTTTTACGAAGGATGGATGCACATTTTTGGACTTGAATGAGGTGGCCCCCATATCCTTGCATTTTATAAACTGAAAGATCTAGAACATTTTCTAAAATAACTAAAAATGTGTTTGTCTGATAAATGATGGACAAATGAATCTCAGACGGCTTGAGGGTGAGTAAATAATGGGTATAATATGATTTTTGGCGGAACTATCCCTTTAACTCTCTTGCACGTTTTTTGATTGACTATATAAAGTGAAGTTTGTCTGTAAAGAACATCTTGCAAGGAAAAATATAACATGCAATAGTTTTAACCAAACACACACAGACTTAAATGCTTCACTCAAAACGCTCATTAACAGTGATGATCAACAAACATCATTAAGTAAAACGATGAGATCTTAAGACGCAAAAACAGCGATGAAAGGAAAGACATCAGCGTAGAGTCTAAAAACAGCAGAACAATGCTATAACTGAGCAGCATCATTTATTCATACTGAGATGCATGCTGGGAGCTCCAAAACCCTGAACAAATCAAAAACATGGTTTGAAATGAAATTGTTTCTGCAGGCAACTCTGTTAGGCTAGTTGGGACAACATTTGGCCTAATCTTTTGGTCTAATGTTTGCTTCTGCGTAGATTCAAAGAAATGTACATGTTTAGCATCAGTGACTCAAATAGTCATGAATCCTAAAAAATGAATACAGCATGAAGTTAAAACAACTTGGTTTTGCAAATCAAGTAAACCTATTATTTTAAGTTTTGACTTGTGATAACTTAAAGGTATTGTGGAGGATTTTCTTTTTTCCAGGTGGATCATCAAGACTATTGGTCCTCCTAGTTGTCAATCAGGAGTGTTGCGCAATTGCATTTTAAAAAAGTGGAGAAGGCGGTTCTTTTCTAAAATTCGAGAAAATTTTCCGTTACACCTTTAAGGAATTAAGTTCACTTGTTTTTATAAGTTAAAGTAACAAAAATGTAAAAAATTATGTCAGATCAACATATATGTCATAGTGTTACCTAGGTGTGAAACAAGGTGTGAATTTTGCATATCGCTAACGCATAAAATGTTAAAACGTACAAATAATGTCATGCAAATCAGAAACGTACTTGGCCACATGCATGAAACAGAACTGATTTCTGTGTTATTTGTTCGTAAATCATTCATATCCATGCAAAAATGTACTTAAAATTTATTAATGAAAGACGCTAACAATCAAGCTAGCACGTGCTAAAATGAATCATGTAACGAACAATTCGCACTGAAATTCGTTCAGCTTGCGCTTCAAGAACGAAGCCCAAAATACATGAGAAATCATTAAAACTTGTGTTTCGTGAACGAGACTCGTGCTTTCGTCCTGAACACCTTCATTTACATTCGTGTCGAATTACGTATGTTGTCTACTCTGAGCTGAGGTCTATTACATTTTATAATTTCCCATTCACCTTTATCACTTTCTCCTCAAGATGCATTAAGAATAGTAATCAACTTAAGGTAGCTCTTACAGTCTGCGATGTAACTGCACAAACTTAGGTCTAGGTCTGTGTTTATTTATGTTCTGGAAACCAAACCTAAGTGTATTGATTTTACTTTAGGAAATAGCCCTTCATTCATTTTCCTAAGGGGAGGTAAAACAAAGACGATGAGGAATATCAAAGCCATGGGACAGCTTATACGGGAACGTGACAGAGCATTATCATTCCATAAATGTCATGAAAACGCCCTGAGACAGCTGCACATTGCTTACAGTCCAATACGAGTGAATGTAATATTCATATTAATATGATATGTGGCATAAATTAATGTCAATTTAACACATTAAGATATATGTGCATAAGCATTTTCTACATAAATACAGACACACATGCTTGGTTTAAGCATTAAAATGATCAATGCATCCTGTATTGTTGTCCAAATTAACATCAGGTTTTATGTGACCGTGAACGTCAGAACGTAGGAGGTAGAAATATTTTAAAATGCCTGCACTATTAAACCAAATATGATATTAGGGACAATGACACAACAAGCTCCTAAAAAGCGTTTTAAAAAATATTTTGAAAATAGATGTAATGCATATTTTTGAATCAGGAACGATGTGTTTTAAAAGTTTTGTTTATTGAACATTTCTATATATTTAAAGGCGTAGTAGTGCACGATGTTTGAAAGCTAATGTTGACATTTGAAATCACCTAAACAAACACGCCCCTACCTGAATAGAATCTGGACCTTCTTTTGATAGACCCGCCCCACACATACGTAACCCCGGCAAGGATGTCGGTTAGTAGACACGCCCCTTACTAATGATTGGCTACAAGTGTGGTTTGGTAGTCGACGCGACTCCCTTTTACAAAGCATTTTTTAAACATTGTGCATTCCGCCTTTAATGATTTTTCCAAACTATTTTTGATATCCTCATTCACAAAATGTCAGGTGGTACAACCAATCATTGTCTATCTGCCGGATAAGTTTTAATGCGCTCCCTGTGTCGTGCCGATTGTTTGTTTATGTGATAGCGGCATTTAAAATTATAATCCTGAAAATGGTTTGAAAGTGTAAAACAACTTTGAAAATTATACATTTATAAACAATCATTAAAAAAAAGTATAATAACAATTATAGACAACCTAGCTTGCATTAATTAAAACTAAAATTATTATTAAAATTTTTTAGCTTAATGTTTTTTAACTCATTCATCGCCAGCCTTTTTGAGAAAAGTTGCCTACCTGCATTTTCGTGATTTTAACAAAATTTTCACAAAATTCCTTGCAGGAAAAATTATTTTCTATAAATATATAAACATACAAATTATGTCAAATTAAAGAACACACCCTCTGCTTTCAAACAAACAATAAACAAACAAACAAACAAACAAAATGGGGAAAAAACGTTTCATTATATATTTACTTTTTCTACTTAATTTAACCACTGAAATATGGATATTTCTCTTAAAAAATACAACATTTTGAGCAAAAAGCTTAAAAATTGCGTTTTTGTAAAGGAATTTATGTTAGAGATCAGACTCAGAATGACTATCAAACATAAAGGCAGTTAAAATAAATCATTAAATCTTTTTAACTTCCGTTTTTGATAAATTCGGTTTGCATAAAAGCGGTATTACACTTTCACTTTGAAATTCGTCCAGAAAGGCATATTTATTAGTTAAATATGAACTCATAAATGACGAGATAACTCGTCAATGGCGGTGAATGAGTTAAATGTCTTAGAGGCATTCATAGCAGTTGCACCCTTTGACTTTCTGGTTGCACCACCTGACCTCCGCAATAAATTTGCATTTAACTTCTACTTGGATGCTGGTGTAACATTTTGCTTGCATGTCATTGACCCATTACTCAAACTCGGCTATAAAAAAATGTTTGTAACTACCTAACTCGCTCAGGAGATTCTCTTCAAACTGTTGTGGTGCTTTGATGGTAGTTGTACTGGTAGAGAGATGGTAGTTCGCAATATATCACCCCTAGTGGCATCGCTTACAATGCGTTGCATATTTGCGTCCTCACCTTAGACCTAATGACATTGAGTTTGTCTAGCTGTGTATATGTTCACGTTCATGTTTTGGGCATACTTTTTAAATTAAATCCTTCCTTAAAGAAGTGGAGGTGTAAGAGCAAGTAACTTATCCATCTTATTAAAACGTTTCTATTGTGCAGTACAATTGTAGCCGCATTTATTTTTTAACTTCTTTTTGTGCACGTTGAAAGCTTGTGTATATTGTGAGCACTTTTCCACGACAATAGACCAAACTATGTGTTGGAAAAGGCGAAGTGAACTATGTATTTGAAAAGACGTATGTTAAGCAGTGCAATCCCCCGTTGAGCTTACAGAAGTCTGTATTCCTCCATCTGGCTGTATTGTGGACGCTCAAGCCAAAACTTTGGCAAAGGCCCAGAGACCTATTAGCAGACCGCTACTGAAGGGAGCAACTTTCATTTATGTGCGGCCAATGAAATGCCAACAACTGTGTGTATTTCTGAATATTCGTGTGAGTGTTTTGTAGCTCCGGGCCACAAAAATCATCCAAAAATCATCTCATCATCACTAGCTGACATGCTGTTTACTAATCATTGTGACATGTACATTTGGTCTCGCAGAGACAATTGCACTGGCTCTAGGGATAAACAGTGCTGCTTGTAGACCTGGACATTGTAATATATCCAGATCATTAATACACATGATGCACAACCAGAATTTCAGACTTTTAAAAATAGAAACCGCTTTGAAGAAACTCAATAAGATCCTCAAAAGAGAAAATTTCAATGAAGAGTTCTAAGCCAAACCAACAAGCAAGATGTAAGACTTTGATTTAAAGCGAAAAGTACAAAACTGCATTGACTGTATTCAATTATTTATGTGTTAACTCTGTGTACTTAAATTACTTTATTTACTTCCCATGATGCATTGCAAATTACACATAAGTTAACATACATCATGAACACTACACAAAACATATGACATACATATTAACAATATTAAACGTTTAAATCAATGCGGCAAAGTGTACAAAATGAGAAATTTGTAATGCATTGTGGGAATATGTGGTTGCTGCACCTTTGGTTCTCGTTTCCATGGTAACTCTTGGTGGATCTAAGTAGATCTTTCTTTGGGATTATGGGTAGTGTAGTTTTTCGGCTGTGAATTTGTCATTTAAAGAGGATCTGTCATGAACTACGTTAAAATTGGTAGGCCTGTATTAAACTATTAATGTGTGACATTTTACATCTGGAATCGGTTGTTGTGCTTTTCCCAGCGACGGTGACATCAGGACACACATTCAAGACACATCCATCGAAGTCAAACATCAAAGTCAACAAAGGAAACAACAGGAAGAAAGATATTTGCTCACCTTGCCTATGATGCTTCCGACCTCCTGTGAAAACAGAAACAAGCAAATGTCAGCGTATTGATCTGTCAGATAACACTTTGCATGAGGAAGACTAGAAAATGTAATCAGATGAATACCACAAAGAATACAATGACATGTGAATTTTAGTATCCATTAAATTATGAGATTAATTAAAGAACTGGTACAGTAATACAATTAATCAGTAAGTGGCCTTAAAGGGCCAGTTCACCATTTACGCACTCTCATGTTGTCACAAACCTGTTTAAATGTTTGATATTTGTGTTGATGAATTTTAATTTTTGGGTGAACTATCCCTTTATTATTCATTATATGGTCTTAACACATAAAAAAACTTTTTGGTTCATGTTTCTCTTGAGCTTTCCTTGAATTCACATTGAAATGATATCTGTATCATTGAAAGTATCTTTACAACTTCGCAATCTGTTGATGTGATTGAGAATTAGCATAAATTGTGCACATAAATCAGATAAATGTGTCAGTTTATTAACGGTTGGTTATGGATTTTTCATGACTGTTTTTAATGACTCATTCGTTTTACTGGCATGCGAATGTGAAAGATGAGAGGGAGTGGGAAGAAATCTGTCATTCACAGTTTCTCTGACACATGATGACAACACACAGTAATGACAGCAATGATATTGACATCTGTTTGTTTCCTAATAACTCAAGTGTTTGATTTAGGACACGGCGATATGTAGGGATAATAAGGGTTGTTATTGCAGAAATAAATCCCGACATTGTAATCAGATCTCCACGTGAAGTGAAGGGGCTTATTTCACGATTACAACCGACTGCCTGTACATTATCCCCCTTATTACACAGCTATTTACCTTATAAGCAAGATAAGGTTCATTAAATATTGATTTTAAATATTTTATTTGCTTATTTTTAACAAATGCAGAGCTTTCGCGAGGACAACACGTTTTAAGATAAGACGTTCAGATGTCACGTAAATATAATTATTAAAATACATATTTAGGGGCCCAAAGGGGCGAAGACCCATATTTAAACTGCTATTATATTTAATTTTTGTGTTCCTCTCAAAACGATTTGAAGCATCCAAGTCACAGCGTGTTATTCGTTTTGAGCGGCGTTATCTGGGAATAAGCAAATGCCGCGACTGGCCAATCAGAATCAGGCATTTCAACGAGCCGTGTAATAAAGATAAAAATAAATTGTGTTTAGAAAACATTTACTTGAATAAATACTATGATATTTACAAAGATGCTCAATTAAGAGAAAACCTTTCCCTGCCAATGACATTTTCCTGACGTTTTTGACTGTAATCTGTAATTCCACTATTATCCACTAGGTAAATAAAAAAAGAATGTTTGTATGTTTATATATTTATAGAAGAAAATTTTTGTGAAAATCACAAAAAATGCTTGCGGGCAAAAACTAATTTAACAACATTTTAAACTCTGTGTATGTTTTGATTTTTGTTCTGAATCCAATGTCTAAAAAAGTCCTTCACAAAAATTCAATTATTTCAGCTTTTTGCTCAAAATTTCGTATTTTTGAAGAAGCCTACCCATATTTAAGAGGTGATAAAAAGAAAACAAATGAAGATAGGATGAAACGGTTTTCCAAATTTTGTTTGTTTATTTGAAAGCAGAGGATCTGTTTTTTTTAATTTGATATATTTGTATGTTTATATATTTAAAGAAAAAAAATCCTGGACGGCATTTTGTGAAAATCACAAAAAGTGCTGGCAGGCAACTTAAAAAAAAAGGCTGGCGGGGAATGAGTTAAGAGAAAACATTTGCCCTGCCAATGATGCTTTCCTGACGAGTTTTTGCTGTAATCTATAATTGCTCTACTATCCACTAGATGGCGCTCTTACCCAATTTATTATTATTTCGAATATTTTAACTCTTTCACCGCCATTGACGAGTTTTCTTGTTAATTAAGACAAAACGTTTTCCTGCCAATGACGCTTTCCTGACGAGTAATCTGTAATTCCGCTATTATCCACTAAATGGCGATTTTTCCCAATTTATAAAAAACAAGCATCAGCTACTCAACAACAATTTGAACTCTGTGTATGATTTGATCTTCGTTCTGAATCCAAAGTCTAACAAAAGTCCTTTACAAAAATGCAATTATTTCAGCTTTCTGCTCAAAATGTGGTATTTTTTAAGAAACCTACCCATATTTGAGAGGGTTTAAAAAGATAACAAACGAAGATAATATTAAAAGTTTTTTCCCCGTTTTGTTTGTTTAAAAGCAGAGGGTCTGTTCATTCATTTGTTTTATTTGTATGTTTATATATTTATAGAAGAAAATGTTGCAGGCATTTTGTGAAAAGGCTGGCGGGGAATGAGTTAATTGTAGTACATTAAAGGTGCAGTGTGCAATTTTTAGAAGGATCTCTTGACAGAAATGCAAAATAATATACAAAACTATATTATCAGGGGTGTATTCATAATGAACCGTTATGTGTTTATTACCTTTGAACGAGACCCTTTTGTCTACATACACAGAGGGTCCCCTTACATGGAAGTCGCCATTTTCTGCCACCATTTTTCTACAGAAGCCCTTAACGGACAATTTTTTTTACTAAAATGTCTCCGACAATGACATGTTTGTCCAGTGGCAGCTTCTCTATGCAAGGGGTGAGCAGTGGACTAAGCCGTTGGTTGCAATTCGCAACCTTACCACTAGATGCCGCTAAAATTTACACACTGCACCTTTAATATCTAGATCATGATGCAATGATAAAGCAATTATGTTAAGTATAGTATTGTCGAAATCATTATATATTTTACTTCTTTCTTTTATCTTCATTGAACTTGTGTGGTTTATGCAATTCATATTCTTAGTAAGAATTTTGGTGAAACAAAAATAATCTAATGCTGGAGAACTCTTTAATTCTCCCAGAATTGCTCTAAAACCTTTATTTTTCCAAAAATACTGATGAGACATATTACTACAATTATAGATTGTGAGTTTAAATGCTGCAATACTTTGAAATAAAAGTTTCCCAGAATATATATATGTTTTTTTAGAAATTTCGGTCCAATTTATCATTTTGAAATATACACGCAGTCTTCACGTAAGTGTGCTTACCTTGCCGTGCATGAGCAGGCGGAGGGTTAGTGTGACATTCATTCCTCCATCTCCAAAATCCTGCTCACAGTTC
The DNA here is from genome assembly GCF_027580225.2 of Misgurnus anguillicaudatus. Taxonomy (NCBI): domain Eukaryota; kingdom Metazoa; phylum Chordata; class Actinopteri; order Cypriniformes; family Cobitidae; genus Misgurnus; species Misgurnus anguillicaudatus. The sequence continues at coordinate 1,437,288 of NC_073359.2, read as the reverse complement.
ATCCTGACGTGGGAGTTGGGCCCAGGGAGACGCATGAAAGATGCTCTGCGGATGATGGAATGGGTGGGGAGGGGGGAGTCAGGAGTCTCTCCTTCCGCTCGCTTCTCTGGAACAACAATACATAAAGCATCAAACATCAGGAACATGACATCGTCACCGCCCGCATGCGTGCTCTGATGCAAAGTCTTAGAAATATTTTTGGTGACATTTATGCCCTCGGCAATCTACCCATCACGCCAATTCTCTGAGATATTGACCAAACGCTTTGAGAACTGATATAACCAAAAATCAACAATGCCTCGACACAAATCTCATTTCGTTTATGCACTTTTATCTTAGTGCAACTCAATAAGCTGTCTTAGATTCGAACTCATGACCTTGGTGGCATTGCTAGTGGCAAGCTCAAACAGTTGAGGGAATACTGCATGTCTCAGCAATAAATACGATCTGTGATAGCCATGCCATCGGATCTTTCGCTCAAAGCTTTCAGTTAAGAGAAAACACGCATGACACACAAATCCCACAATGCCCAGGCAGCTGAACGATGACATTGTGGTGTTGTGTTACAAAAGCACACATCACAAACCAAACCCAGTGTCACCGATTTAGCCCTCGTCAGAGAAGGCGGCATAACTGGAAGTGCTCGCCGAAATGACTCCTAGTGCATTTCTGTAGTTTTAGGTGGCGACCCAGACTTGTGAGGTGGGGCTGGTTGTGAACAATCTTTGAAAATTGCAGGTTTTGTGCACCTCTAACTGAATGAAACAGCACAGGTTCTTTTGAGACTGTCTGCATGCTTTTTATATACGGTGCACTGCGGAGAGCATTGAGAAACATCTAAGACGACAAATATCTGAAGTAGTTTCAGCAAAATCTGATTTTAATGCTATGCTCTCAGACAGTGCGGCTCAGGGGCTGTTCGAGCAGATTGTTGTTTGTTGTCGCTGTTCAGTGACAGTTAGATTGGAGCACAGTGGACTGGGACAAAATGCTATTGCATTGCTACACTTAACTTGACACAGCATTATGAGTTACTATTAGGGCTGTCACAATGATTAAATAATTGTCTCATTGCGACTGTGTGACTTCACCATGATTTCAGATCACCGCAATGATTGCACATCTCTTCAAAAAACACAAGGGGGAGCTGCAGCGCCTGTATAAACGAGACCGTATCAGACGGCGCTCCTTAAAGGGACAGTAAGTAGGATTTACCCCATCTAGTGGTGAAATTGTATTTTGCATTCAAATGAATAGTGCTCTCTAGCGCCTCGCTTTCCCAAATGCATGCGACAACTACGGTAGCCGTTATGTAATCACTGATCTCCTTGTCCGTTTTAGCCGGTTCACGTGTTCTGAATGAAAACGCGTTGGTAGGCAAGTGCTTTTTGTCCCTCTCTGCTATTATAGTTTATCAATACGGCGAAATGACATTGAAGCCTCCTTGGACTTACACGTTCAATATAAGTAAAGAGAAGAAATTCTAAGCTTACAAAGAAAAGTCAGATCACTGGCAGAGGTCATCTGACACCAACGAGGACATATTTATGAATAAAGACATTGATTTTGATTAATAAAACACTTAAAACCCTACTTACTGTCCCTTTAACTAACAGTGTAATGCGATACATTGCAAAGGCATTCAATACAGTGGAAAAGCAGCATTTAAAGAAATGCTGCAAAACAATGCATTTTTATTTTTACTTTATTGTATTTATTTTTTATGAAGAATTTTCAGTTTTTTAAATATATATTTATTAAATAATTACTTTTAAATATGTGTTATGTGTATTAATATATGCGTAGACGCAAAAAATACGTAGAGGCAAAATATGCGCGTTGATTCGTCAGACCAAAAATGACGGCGCTGTAGAGTTAGATTAATCGATGCATCGAAAAAAATTATCGCTAGGTTAATTGTAAAAAAAAAAAAATAATCGTTTTATCCCAGCCCTACTTGCAAAAGAGAAACAATCACAACAGTGTTTGAAAATTATTTTAAGAACAAACAAAAAATGTATAAAAATTAAATAAATTTAATTAATTGTCATAATCGTCAAAGTCCCAAAACAAGAAATTAATCGCCATAATCGTCACAGATTATAAAACAATTAACCATCAGACAAATGTCATAATCATGACAGCCCTAGTTACTGTGAAATCAAAATTAACTTTTTACAACCATAAGGCAAAAACAACAGCAACAAATGTATTTATAATCTTGAAATAAATTGTAATAACTTGCTCCACCTCTAAAACATTTCTGATGACATCACCCCATTTAATTTGTAGCCCCTCCCTTTCAATTATCTGCAATAATTCTACAATGCCACACCCACTTCACAATCCAATCAATTCCCAAAGTGTTAAATCAAGTCCCTACCAAATTATTTTAATTGAGAAGCCTGATTTAATCTAAATTTCAAAGTTGTTCACCTAAAAAACATACAAAAATATGGTTTTAATGTAAACTTTGTTTATGATCTACGATTTTGCCAAGTGAGAGATGTCCTCATTGTAACATATTGTGTTGACCCAAGGACAACACATTTGTAAGAAAAACCTAACCCTAACCCACCCCAACCCCAACCAAACTGGACCCTTAAATCAGAGGAAAATGATAAGTGAAAAACAATCTAGAAGCAGCTAATCCTGATTGAAACTTGAAACAAACCTTCAAAGTATTTCTAAAATCTTGAAATGTCAACATAATGTTGCTCTGAGGACATCAACCACTTGGCAAAATCAGGAGAGCCACTTTGCATATCCTCTGCATGTGTTTTCTTCATACAGTACAAAAATTGATTGGCATGTATCTGACCTGCTACGACAGACGTCACACAAGCTACAAAACCGTTTTGAATTAGCTTGATGAGCGCGTTCATGACCGCTAAAAGCAAACCATCCATCATTTCTTCACCATCCCCCTCATCACGCTTTCTGTAATCCGCTGACATATTAATTAAACCCGCCGCCGTTACGCACATTCAAAAGTGAAGTCATTTCGACAGGACTCGTGCCACACATTTACATTACGTGAGAGGCATCGGCGAGTCGGGTGTGTGGGAGTTTGGCGGCGTGTAATTTGGACAGTCATGTCCACCGGTGTGCTTGTCATTTGTGCAAAGCGATCGTTACTTGCGTCTCATTTATTCTCTTCCCTTAAGGCTATCTGCCATCCAATTATAGTAAGCGACAAAGAGATGGTGTCCGGTGGTTCACACCTGTGGTCACCACTATTTTGCCAAATATGATGTTCTCATGGAACGACAGTTTTTGTTGGTCCAAAGACAACATTTCTATTAAATAAATTTAAAAAACCTGCTAAACTTGCTACGATAATAGCTTTGAACCTTAAGCAAGATGTGTCTACTGGAACATTTCCATTTAATAGATCCAAATCACCTGTAAGTCCCCCTACTACCTTAATGTGTAATACAATGGCACAGCTAATGAAGATGAACCAGCAGTATCTTTGGCTGTACACTGATAGTAGACATGGTACACTTACGCATTTGGCAAACACAATTAATAGTGCATTCAAGCTACACGTTTCGTTTCTTGGAATCAAATGCATGACCCATGGTGACCCATGACCCATCTTTGTGTTGCTCTGCCAGTTAAACTACAATTACCTGGTACTTCGAAATGCATAGGGAATAATAACCATCCAAGTCTCAGACTACGTGTGCGTCCATACTGGAATATAATGTAATAAATGTATCCTGCAATATTGACCGTATGTCATGAGCTACTTCTACCAAATGCCCAAGTTCAGATCTGAGTGCATTTCAAAGCGAAGCCTAAGATCGATGCACAGACACTAGCGAGCACCTGTGTACGTTTGAATATGAACACAACTCAGGATTATTCAAAGCATTTGTATGCAGGCGAGCGTGTCGGGTCACGGCGGAGCGCTGCTATTTGCATCAGTCTGTTTCTCCCTCGCTTTACCCGTGTTTGACGCGCAGCTCAAATACACACCCTGCCAGTCAAGGCCATGCACACCGATGTGTCCGTTTTTGCTTGCTTATCCTGTCAACATTTATAATGCCGTGAATAGATCCACTAAACAAGCACTAGAAGGGGAGCTGATCATTTAAGTTTTACACTTGGGAGTGATATTTAGATACATGATTTGGATGTTAAAGGAACCAAATAGCCAAAAGTAGTTCTGTAGCAACATATCCAAGTCTGTGAGATTAATCTTGTCCAAGGACTTTCTCGGATATCCATCAGCATTTCTATTACAAGTCATGACGCTTGGTTTCAGTGTATATGAATGATGAAACTGCTTTGCAGGATGGGGTTAAAATCATAATTTAGTTTCTCTTTCCCACTGACCCATGCGTGACTGATTCACGGCCCAACCCACGCCAGCGTCACCATCACTCCACCGAATGGACAAGCTTGTGTCTCTTAAACACCGGGCCGGCCTTGGACCAGAAACTCTATTAGCATTACACAAGAGCTGAGTTAATGTTATTGTCGGGTGAATTGGTTTGACGATATGAAAGGAAGCTTTTTAAAAGCATTGAGTCTAATCTCTTATGTAGACAATGAAGCAGAAGGCCTTGGGTAAATAATACTTTCTCTGCTGACGAAAAAGCATTTGTGGGTGTATTTAGATTTGTGTGTCGATCCCCATGTGAGCCAATTGGAAAATTGTGTCTGATGCCTCTTTGCAATCTGATTTGAGTTTGATGCATGAAGGAAAATAAGTTGCATCTCTAAATTTATGTACATAATTTGTGTGTTTGCATTCGCACATCGGTTTACACTTGTTGTTTACACTCATCACACAATATACAAACAAATTATGATTTATATATTTGCACTTACATTTACACAAGACACAAGATGTTATAATTGGTTTGATATGATCATTCAAGTATACATATTATTTCTGTTGTTAATGTACTCATTAATCCGTTCTTATAAACAGAACAAGGTTGGTTTGTAGATGAAAACAAACTATTAAAGGGGATCTTACACTTTCTAACCAAATAATTTCCATGACATTCACAGGGTTTACGAATATCGGATGCAAGATTTAACTTTAAAAATGGATTTACAGTATTTGCTTCCATATCCAAATCTTACACCGGGGATTTTCAATTTCATTCCTGGAGGGCCACATCCTGCAATTTAGCTGGAACCCTAATGAAACCCACCTGCCTGTAATTTTATAATCTTGAAGACCCTGATGAGCGTATGCTCTTCAGGACCTCCAGGAATTTAATTGAATGTTCCTCTCCCACACCTGTTTATTTTTCTTTATTAAACTCCATTTTTAGTTGAGCAGTTTGCATCAAATTCACACAGTTTAGCTTTTGATTGCAATGTTTAACCCTCTCTGACTTATACAGTTCAACAAATTAACCAAGCTTTTTAAAAATCGGATCAGTTTCAAACAGTTTTGCATGTAAAACGAATAACACAGGCTGAGCATAAATTCACTATAAGAAATGTCCATAGCTTTTTTCCCAGCCTGATCTCACGAGAATTTGTATGAATCATACAAATTGAAACATAAAAAATATACACTTATCATAAAAAAATTAAACGAAACCCTAACCCCAACATCACGGGCAAAAGCAAATCAAAATGTACGAATGTGCTCGTACAAATGCATACAAATTAGCAACCTGGTAAAATATGAGGAATGAGAAATAATTTAAAAAATGTATAGCATCATTTATTCACCATCATGTCATTAAAAAGCTCCAAATGAACACAAATGATATTTTCATTTAATGCATTAGCTAACATGAGCTAGCAAACTATACATTTTACATTTAATAATCATTGTAAATGCTAGTATACAAGTATGCTTATGCTTTTTAAATGTGCATTAAATAATGTTATACCATGGGTGTTGATTATTTTTCTTAAACTACACACCTAACCTTTCAAATGTCTTAAAATAACCACCAGAGCAATGCTTGTGGTAACCGTGGTATAAGAGGAATAATTGACTCCAATCATTTGAATTATATTAGGAATAATTGATGACAGGCTGTTGAATTATTCGAAAATAATGCACACCCCAGGTGGTAATGTGGCACGACACATTATTTTCTAATAATTCAAAGGACCGAAGTCAAATATTCCTCTTATACAGTTACCACAAACATTGCTCTGGTGTCTAATTCTATGACATTTGACAAGTTAGGTTTGCGGTTTACAGAAAAATAATCAACACTTAACGAATATTTCTCAACCAATCAGAATAAAGCATTCAACAGACCCGTGGTATAATTGAAAATAATGCACACCCAAGGTGTACTACCACCCTGGGTGAGCATTATTTTCAAATTCAACTACCTGTCATCAATTATTCCATACTTAACTCTTTTCCTGCCATTGACGAGTTATCTCGTCAATTAAGAGAAAACATTTGCATTAAAAAAAAAAAAACGTGTTCCTGATTAATTTAATTTTGATGTTAATCTGCAATACTGCGATTACCCAATTTATGAAAAAACCAAAGCCAAAACGTTATTTACTAATTTTAAACTACATTTTAAAGAAAAATACCCCTATTTAAGAGTTTATAAGCAAATAATATAGATAATATCAACCTTTTTTTCCCCATTTTGTTTGTTTGTTTGAAAGCAGAGGGTCTGTTATTTTATTTGATATATTTGTATGTTTATATATATTTAGAAGAACATTTTCCTGGAAGGCATTTTGTGAAAATCACAAAAAAATGTGGGCAGGCAAATTTTCAAAAAATAGCTGGCGGGGAATGAGGTAACAGATACACATTTTAAAAATAAAACTTTCAAAAAATTAATTAGAAATAATAAATGCTATTTATTGTTTATTGTTAGTTAATATTAAAGTAATTATCTAATGTTAGCTAAGTGTTAGCAACAGTGGTTTTGTGTCCGCAAACAAAGTAAATGGGCACCATTATTATTATCATTTTATTTTTTTCTTACCTAAAATAAAATTACACACAACTATCAGAAAGCCTTTTTACTAAAATAATTAGCCTTAAACAAAAGTTATGGATTTAAAAAAAATAGTTTTTAGTTGGGAAGGGAAATTTTATTTATATTTTCTGTCTAATAGTTATTTCTATGTCTCTTGTGTGGGGGTTTTGTATTTATTTATGTTTTTTTTTCTGTGTTTTTTTACTTCATGCTTATTTTTTAATAGGGATGTGCAAAAATATCCATACAGCTAACTATCGTGATAATTTTTCCACAATAGTGTAACGATATTTCAATCTCTACTATCGGTATTTTAATAAAAAAAGAAAAAGTATTGCAATGTATCGCAACATGCAACGTATTGTATTGTACCGTGATACATTGTATCATGGGCCACGTATCGTGATACGTACCGTGAGGCCCTTGCCAATACCCAATAAATTTTGCTAAAATTTAAGTTTTGTTTGCATTAAAAAAAATGTAATTATAAGTGACCCGCTGTTAAAATTTCTAATAAAAATATTTAACAGAAAAAATTTAGTATCTAACAGAAAACTTTTTTGTGTATATACACAGAGATCCGTACACAGACAGACACAGACTCTATTTAAATCAGCAACGTGTGGCTTCATGTCTCTGCTCTGACAGATCCTTGCCGGAGCAAAAGACAAAACAAGATCACGCCGTTTTGCCTTTCCTCCCTCCACCCACTACATCCATCCCTGTGTCTCTCCCTCCCTCTCCTCCCATCACTCATCTCACACTCGCGATCACTATAATTATGCTGAGTGGGATAGCGGGGCGTTGAAGAGCTCTCTAAAGAAGCAGAGTTCTCCACTCTACAGTGCGTGTGCTTAACTACAAAGCAGTCAGATTTTATTTAGCCTGATCTTTTTTGCGGCTGTTGCATCACAATCGTATTGCGATAATTGCCGCTGTCTCGGTATCTTCGCAGCGGATGCCGAAAGTAGCCGGGGAGTGGGTGTGCCAAGTATGAATTCCTCGTGATAAGTGGATTTTTTGATTGTTATCTTTAGCAAATCAATTACCTCGCTGACGGCTCATGGCATTAAAACAACTTAAAAGGTCAATAAACACAGTCGCAAGCCCTTGAGGAAAAGATAACGGTGCGTTAGCGTTTGCTAGTACAGAGCTATTATACCGACTTCAGGTGTGTTAGCATAATTATGGTGTTTAGGCGCAAACTGAAGCGACACCAATTTTGTTTGCGATATTATTCTTTCTTTCCTCTCCGCAGAGAGCTGGGTGGACACCACAGGGAGCTGTTTGGTTTGTGGAAGAAGACTGACAGCTAAAGAGTGTCGGTGACCTGGCCGACGAAGGGCCAGGGGCCGCGGGAGATTTATGTGACAGGTCTGAAAACAACTCGGCAAAAGGATCTGGACTGGTTGAGGGAGACTCGGAAAAGGATTCAGGCGTGTTGTTGCTGACGGCTACTCGATGCCACAAGTGGCAAATGTGCAGCGATGAAATGTCAAGAGAATGATGCAACTCTGAATGTCGATGTGACACAAAGTGAAAAAGATTCACAAACTGTTTTTAAATGAGATGATTTAAAGTCATGCTTCACCAAAATCATTTGATTTTCTTTCTCCCGTGGAACGTAAACAACAAAATCTGTGGATCACGACGATTTTAAGATGTTAATGATTTTATTTTAAATGCAATTTCAAATGATCTCAATAAAGATTAAATAAACTGCAGTACATGTACAAGACATAACATTTGGTAAACTTCAGCAAGTACAAAACCAAAAAATACTAAGAAACCTGCGGGAATGATTATTGCATGAGTTTTTTCCCCATAGTCTCCTAAAAAAAACACACTCCTCCCAGTGCAAGTGGAGGAAAAAACAGGCCTCAGATCAGCAACCAAAAGCAATTTTCATCAACACAGAATATGAAATGCTGTTTGCAGTGGTGGCCAAAGATTAATCGTGATTAATCGCATACAAAATAAAAGTGACTTTTCGCATAATATTTGTGTGTCTTTTGTGTGTAATTATTATGTAAATTTAAACAAAAACACACAAATGTATACATTTTTTATATAACATAGAATAAATAAATAAATATAATGTGTGTATTTATATATACATAATAATTACACAGAGCACACACTTATATGTTATGCAAAAACTCTAAAAACTTTTATTTTGTATGCGATTAATCACGATAAATCGTTGCCCACCTCTCGTTAAATAATATTTAAATTCTGGACAGTAAACAATTGATAAATGCCGATATAAACTAATAATACGTGGCCGATAACTATTCTGAATCGCACAGCCGATATTATGCATAGCTATTTCATGTACTACGGCTTTTGATCAATAAGTCCTTATCGATCTGAGTTTGAGTCGTTTATAACGCATTTGAAAAAGCAACACCCATCAAACATAACCATTATACATATTCTTTATTATTATAAAAATACCCTAAAAGTTTTGAAGAACAGCAATATTTGCTTAAGCCATTTCCTGGAACTGCGTGTGTATGGTTCTTCGTCTGCAGCGCATATTGAGTTTCTGCACAAGAGCGCCCTCTGGCTTTTGGATGTAGCAGCATTTCACCGTAATTTATTGAGAAGTATAACAAGCATCATCGGCCATTTTACTAAAACTCATTAAACTGCGGTGTAGTTGCACACAGGTTTTTTTTTCCAGTGTGAATCTGTGCCCAAAATGACCCCTACATCGTGACTAACAAATGTAGCCTAATCGTGGAGTGCACAATGTCAAAATACAATCAAGTAAAACTGTACAAAAGCGTTAGCATGCTTTAGCTTGCTAGTCAGTCAACTCAAATGCTAATGCTAACAAAAAATGTATTATGTTTAATTATTTGGGGCTGACTTTTATCTGAAATCTTAATTTAGATATCCACACCTGTATTACATTTCATTATACACATTTACATTTAGGCATTTAGTTCACGCTTTTATCCCAAGAGACTACAAAGCAATTAATCTTAGGGAAGCAAGAATCATCTGTTGTTGTTGTTTTTTAAGTTATACCTAGCTACTTAGCTTAAATGTTTAAATGGACATTTTATTATCTCTGCATATTAATAGTGTACGTCTGATAGATATTCATTTTGCATTTCTTTGAATAAGATTGCACCTGCTGGGCTTCTTGCTTCAAGATCATTTAGAAAAGGAAACGTCTAATCAGAAAGACTTTCTGTCCAGTTCCACCACCTAAATTACATTCCCATAACATTTTTCTGGATGAATGAGGCCTGATGATGGACTGAATCTTCAAATCAAACTGTACTTGAATCAAATAGTTAGCTTAAATGTTAATGACGGGTTAACTGTCTTTAGGTTTCACATCCTGGTGGGCTTGCTGTATCTGGAGCTCACTTACAAAAGAGAAACAGCTAATCATTAAGACTTCTTTGTGGCTAGCGCTGACACCTAAATTAGCGCTCGGTAACCTGGCAGTGGAATTATAGGGTTAGCACAGCTCAAGCTAAAGTCGTGATTCAATCGCTCGAGGGTGCGGATTATGATGTGTGTGAGAACAGCCCACGTGAAGAGCGTGGGGTGCGCTTGTAATGACCTTTCTAATCTAATCCCCATTCATTGGTCGTCACAAATAAAGAACAACTTGGATAGAAAATTAGCATGAATGTTTAGTAGTGGCCTTTGCTACACAATTTCAGATCAGTGCTTGCTAATATTGTGCATTTTGAAAACTCAATGCGAAATCAGCTAGCATGCCCTTTCATCGGCTACTGCAAGCGGAGCACTTAAACCCATGAATTAAATTGTAATTTTGTACATAATAGAAGAAGTTAACATAGTTAAACACAGGACCACTAATCCGACCGCTGTGACTAGCATATGAATGCGTCTGCGATTTCCCTAATGCTGTTCTACTCATAATTTTTCCTCATTTGGTGTGAAAGGCTCCAGCTGAGTGTCGGTGCCGAATTTAATTTGCTCAGTGATCTCAGAAAGTACAAGGACTGGGTAGGTACTTAATGAGTGGAGGCAATAACCTGAAACTGCCCTATTTTGATTTAATTAGTCGCTCCTCAAAGACAGTCGAGTATTTTATTCTTCTCGGGCTTTTGCCGTCGGGTCTGTTGTACCTTGCAGGAAACTCCATTTCCACTTCTCTTTTCTTAGCCCTTAATTCTTTAGCCGCCGCCTGGCTGGCTTGGCTTCCCCCGCTTAAATCAGGTTGAAGGTCGTTGGCCGAGAATATTGGCAGAAGAAAATTAGACCGGCTTGTTTTCTCATTCCCATCCCTGACCTCGGTTCTAAAGTGGCAAAGGATTACTCGCATACCAAAGGATGGCAGTGTAAATACAATGAAGATTAGAAAAGAGGGAACAAGTGAAGGAGATGGCTACAGTTATTGAATTTTCAGAGTTCCCCTCGAATCTATGCCGAGCTGCATTTCACCTGATATTTAGTTGACCACGTTGGTCAATTATTGAAAAAAAGCCACAATTGCCTCCTGAAAACTTCTTCTGAAAGCATCTTGTTTCTTTTGTTATACAGAGAACTCCACACAAACTGACCCAAATACATATTATAACAGCGCAGCGATGCATCTTCCATTTGAATTAACTTGCGCCTCATGTCTTGAGTTGCTGTCGGCTTTGTTTTATTCACAGGGTGCCTTGTGATACCCGAGCCGGTGAAGGTCTGTGTTGGCCAGCCCCTCCAATGACAGATACGAGTCTCGGACATGGTTGTTTTAGGGACTTGACGCCTGAGCCCAGTAGAGCATGGTGCTAAAACAACACAGCGTGCCACCCACCCTTCACACAGGGGTGGATTCCAGGACTCACGCACAAAGCAAACTGAGGGGGCCTGGTGGGAGGGTCGAGCCAGGGCTTTTGTCAGCTGCACAAGCAGAGCGGTTCGGGCGTGTGCCTCTGATCTTTGGGACGCTCCTCAGCTGTTCCATGCCGGACAGCTGGACCCCTGAGGGAACCAGACGGCCTGCTAGAATTAGAGTACAGGCGACAGGACTCCGCGCATTTCCCCTTTGAAAATGCTCAACTGGTAAAGCATTGCGTTAGCAGTGCAAAGAACATGGGTTTGATTCCAAGGGAATACACCTAGAGTAATATTGTCTGTTACTAAATCTTCATTAGTTCCCAAACTAAGAGCAAGCTGATGCCGGTTTTGTTGACAATTCGCAAGTGGTAAAATGCAATCCAACTAAGGCTTATGTACAATGTTCGCCTTTCAGGACCAATGGATGAGCATCACATACATAGATGTTCATACTTCTTTCGGCCTTACTTACCCTTGAACAATTTAAACCAAGTTAAAAAATAAAAAACACGTTAATGTGTAATAACAATAATAATAATACTGGAAACTTTGCAATGCCAGCAATTTCACTCTTGCTTTATTGACTTATGGTCACTTTACTTATTGTCAAGCAATTATTGTAATGAAAGCCGCAATGAAATTGAAAACTGTAATTTGTTTTGGAATATTTTGGTATTTTTTTAGGTTTGCTGCTTGGAGTCGAGGGAGGAGTTGAAGACGGAGCCGTTAAAGGATTAGTCAATTTTCTTAAAAAAAAATCCAGATAATTTACTCATCAACATGTCATCCAAAATGTTGATGTCTTTCTTTGTTTAGTCGAGAAGAAATTATGTTTTTTGAGGAAAACATACCAGGATTTTTCTCATTTTAATGGACTTCAATGGACCCCAACACTTAACAGTTTTAATGCAGTTTAAAATTGCATTTTCAAATGATCTCAAACGAGGCATAAGGGTCTTATCTAGCAAAACAATTGTAATTTTTGACAAGGAAAATAAAAAATATGCACTTTTAAACCACAACTTCTCGTCTATCTCCAGTCCTGTGAAGCGCCAGCGCGACCTCACGTAATTGCGTAATGTGTTACATAAATGAAATGCACATTTGCGGACCATTTTAAACAATAAACTGACACAAAAACATTAATTTGTATTATTCGAAATACAACAACGTCAGAACGGTCCTCTTTCTACATACTTGTAAACACTAGGGCGTAGTTTTGCCTTCGTCATCCGTGACCTCTTGACGTGATGACGTATTACGTGAGGTCGCGCTGGCATTAAAAGTGCATATTTTTTATTTTTCTTGTAAAAAATGACAATTGTTTCACTAGATAAGACCCTTATGCCTTGTTTTGGATCGTTTAGAGTCATTTAAAACTCTGTAGAAACTGCAATTTTAAACTGCATTAAAACTGTTAAGTGTTGGGGTCCATTAAAGTCCATTAAAATGAGAAAAATCCTGGAATGTTTTCCTCAAAAAACATAATTTCTTCTCGACTGAACAAAGAAAGACATCAACATTTTGGATGACATGGTGGTGAGTAAATTTATTTTTAAGAAAATGGACTAATCCTTTAAGTCGGACACCTGCTGCTTGCCGTAGTGATATATGCACTGTTTTCCTTTGTTTTATTGCAAATTAAGCCAATTAGATTGTGAATATGTTAAACACAATCATTTTAATAAAAAGTTGCAACCAGAAACACTTTATGTCAAATACTTTAATTGCTGCTTATACTGTATGAAAATAATGAGAACATAAGCCTACATTATTAATTTCTGTACATTCCTGTATTTTGGCTTTGCATTTAACAAACAAACACCACCATAAAGTAATTATATCCCTAAAGTTCGGCACATTTATTTAAAGTTGGCACTGCTTTTCGATTAAATCCAGGGGTCAGCTCCTCGTCGCAGCTGTAATGAGGTCTGCTGGGAGCGATGCAACCCGTTCACCGTGCCCTAACATTCTGACCTCTCACCCCATCACACCGTTCGACCATGTCAAAAGAGACCTGGGTGTACGGCAAATGCCCCCAGTTGAGTTGTGAAGCTTAGGGCACTAATGACCCATTCGGTGAACATGCTGTCTGATTGATTTTACATTGATTTCAATCTTTGACATGACTTTACTCGGTCAATATTAAATATATGAAGGTTATATTTTCACAGAATGTTCTTTACGTTATGTAGGATGATTTTACAGTAAATCACAATTTTGGTCACAGTTTAATTTGATGCGTAATCTCGTCAATTAAGAGAAAACATTTGCATAAAAACCGTGTTACTAATGAGGTTTTATGTTATCTGCAATACAGCGATTATCCACTAGATTACCCAATTCATAAAAAAACTGAAGCCAAAATGTTATTTACTAATTTTAAACTCTGTGTATGTTTTGATAATCATTCTGAATCTGATCTCTAAACTCCTTCACAAAAATGCTATTTTTTCTGCTTTTTGCTTAAAAAAATGTAAAGAAAAATTCCCATATTCAAGAGTTTATAAGCAGAGAAAAAAATATAGATGAAACAGGTTTTTTTTCCGTTTTGTTTGTTTGTTCATTGTTTGTTTGAAAGCAGAGTGTCTGTTCTTTCATTTGATACATTTTTATGTTTATATATTTTCAGAAAAAAAAAATCCTGGAAGGCATTTAGTAAAACTTTTGTGAAAATCACAAAAAATAGCTGGCGGGGAATGAGTTAACTGTGATTTTTTACATTAAAGGGATAGTTTACCCAAAAAGGAATTTGCTCACCATCATGTTTTTTAAACCTGTATTTTCTAAATAACAAAAAAAAGATATTTTGATGAATGATGGTAAGCACAGTTGGCGACACCCATTGACTTCCATAGTAGAAAAAACGAATACATGGAAGTAAATGGATAGCGTCAACTGTGTGCTTACTATCATTTATCAACTTATCTTTTTGTGTTCAAAAAAATAACAAAACTGTCTCAACCAATTGCATGACTTGGGCGTGGAGAAATCTTTTTAACTCTTTCCCTGCCATTGCGGGTTATTTCGTCAATTAAGAGAAAACATTTCCCTGCCAATTACGCTTTCCTGACAAGTTTTTACGGTAATCTATAATTCCACTATTATCCACTAATTTATTAAAACTGAAGCAAAAACTAATTTAATTCATTTTAAACTCTATTTTTTGATCATTTTTCTGAATCTGATCTCTAACAAAATTTCTTTACAATTATTTTTACTTTTTCCTTAAAAATATATATATATTTTTGAAGAAACCTATCCATTTTTGAGAGGTTATAAAAGAGAACAAATGAAGATAGGATGAAACATTTTTTCAGGTTTTGTTTGTTTGTTTGAAAGCAGATGTCTGTTCTTTCATTTGATATATTTGTATGCTTATATATTTATAGAACATTTTCTGAAACATTTTGTGAAAATAACAAAAACTGCTGGCGGGCAACTTTTTTAAAAAATTAATTTAAAAAGTAATTTAACCAATAGGTAAGTGTTAAATTAAGCAAATTTAAAGCATTTCTATTAAAATGCACCAATTAAAATACTGCACGAATATTATGCATTGATTATGTACCGGCATTCTTAACTCGAGTTTGCATAAACAAACAAATGTGCACTAATAAAATCAAGACACACTGATTTATTTACATTGCAAAACCTAGGCCCAAACGCCCATAATCCATCAAAACTAGGCAATTTAATTCTCCAAAAACCATTCTTCAGACAAACAAAATTATAAGAAGCCTTTAAAACATCCACTGAACCACTGGCATAGATATAAATAAATCTGAATTATAAATACATTTTTAATAAATCTTTATACAAAGCTATCGCTGAATGTATCATTACTGACAAATCTCATTATTCGCTTAGTTTGGTCGAAGGAGATAAACAACAAATGAAGGTTGTAATATACAAATACTATTATCCTGATCTAATACATGTACCACTGACATTTATGAATCTTTATCTTATTAGTGTAACAACATAATATTAGTCTTAAATGAGGAGACAACATAGCAAACCACAGTGCCAGTAGATGGACGGACAAATGATCTCATTAAATAATTGTAATTCGGGAGGTTTATGTTATGACGGGCAGAGTGACAAGAGACAGGCTTGTTATGGCATGTCATCCTAATTGTGATGTGGTCGTTGCGTATATATGTGTGTGTGTTTGACGGAGGACGGTGACAGGCCGCATGGGCTCGTCTCATTAGTAAATGTCTCTCTTCGTCTGTAGAATAACGGCTTTCCATTGTGCGTCCATTGTTAATTTTATCAGTGCGAGCGAAGCAGGTAAATTTAAACTCCAGAGTTGACTACAAAACCTGCATCTCTATTAACAAGTTAAAAATAACATCGCAATGTCCGCATCTGACAACTGGAACGACTAGCATGGACTCTCAGTCGAGCGTGTTTGTGCAGTACTGAGCCACAGTGAGTGTCAGTCCACGTTTCATCTATCGAGTGAACACACTGTCTTTGTCCCCGGGGAGCCCGGCGTGTGCTGGAGACGCAGTCTGGCCCCTGGGTTTGTTTACCGTGGGCCAAGCTGTCCAGATAGCATTCAAACCTACATCTGTCTCATTAACCCCTACTGAACCTATTGATTCCCCCCAACCCCCCCCGTGATTTTAAGGGTCCTCGAGCTTTCCACAGCCATTGTGCTAATTCCAAGTTACAAGGGATAATGTAATGCTGGGCTTCCTGTGTCTGATGCTATTCAGTAGGAAAATGACTCACGATCATTAAGCCATCTGGTTTTGTGCAGACACACCAGTTGGGGAATAGCCTATATCTTCTTTTGCTTGCCTTTTTTCATTTATAAATTATTATGAACATGTTATTAAATTAGTTTGAATGTTTAATTGGTTTTAAATAAAAGTTCCATCTTATACTGATCTAGTATAAGCATTGGGTCTACAAGGGACGTACCAGACACTGAGTTAAATTAACTAATTAAAGAACAGAGTTCAGGGGTCTCCAACCTTTTTGTGAAGAAGGGCTCCCACAATGGATAAAACAATCTGGAGTGCTACTTTTTTTAAATAGTTTACTCAATTTTTTTCGTATTACTTGATTTTATTTTATTGTACTTGTTGATATGTTTTAATATTGTTTGAAAACGAGAGACCCCTGGGCACCATGTTGGAGACCACTGGTTTACTTTAATCCAGGACTAGTTCTTAGCTATATTAGGACATTTAGTAGTAGGG
This sequence comes from Misgurnus anguillicaudatus, assembly GCF_027580225.2. Lineage (NCBI taxonomy): Eukaryota > Metazoa > Chordata > Actinopteri > Cypriniformes > Cobitidae > Misgurnus > Misgurnus anguillicaudatus. The sequence goes on along the minus strand of NC_073359.2, from coordinate 1,420,313 downwards.
TGATACTCACGAAACCATTGAAACACCACGGCACTAATGATTTTAGCTTTAAAATGTGTAATATAGTAACATTAAAAAGCATCAGAATTAACACAATACTGTGTTCTACCTTGCACAATGTGTGATTTCAACATAAGAATTTATAATTGTACATTTTATCTCATTTTCTGCTGAAATTCTCATTACCGCAATGTGTCCGGCTGTGTTTGAACATGCGTTATGTTGTAATTTAATCAAATGAACACAAAAATATTAAGAAAAAAAAATAAATGGATGTTTTGCTAGACTACTTTAGATGACAGAAAAAATATTTACTGAATATTCATGTATAATAATAATGAAGAAAAATTAGGAAAATGATGTGTCCATGCCTGATGTTCTCATCCTCCGCAACACTTTTTGAGAACAGTTTAAGCACACATACAGAATTTTAACAAAGTTTGAGTGACCAAGCACATGGACCAGTTACTTCAAGATGGCTACCAGGTAAGATCATTTTTTTACAGTTAATTTGAAATATTGTCTTGTCAGAATGCTTACACGACATTTTGATTATCATTACCGCAACAGATGCTTATTAAATGTTAATTTAATTAATAGAAGCATAATACTTTGATTTTAAATAAAATGCATGTGCAGAATCTCCAAATTATGTTCTTTCAGGTTTGTCATGTCATTTTGAAAATATGTCAGTGTTGATGTTTTCTGACTGTTGCGGTAATGAGATTTTTTAGGACTAATTTTTTAAATTATGTTACAAAAAGTGTTAAATGATAAGTAAAACATTTTAAATTAATGTTCCCATTTACTCCAGACTTTGTTTTTAAATATCTGGTGGGAAAAAAGTAAATTTAAGCAATTTTTACATTTTCATGCTTGACATTTTTAAAACCAAGTTTTCGTGAGAATCACCCAGTTTACTGGTGTGAATCCAAAACAATGGCACTGATATATGTTGAGATACGTCAATGCAATGTGTTTTTTAAATTAAGGCAGCTCAAGCATGCATTTTAGTCTGGGACTAGGATAAGCCCGTCCGGGAAACAGCCCCAATTTTTTTTTGCTTTGACCCAACAACAGTTTGGATTCATCTCTTTTTGACCCAACTCGTTGAAAATATACAACATGCTGCATTAATTCAGAATTCAGGTATTTTGTTTTTATATTGGAGATTGTTAAAGTGCATTACTATACCCAAGTTTAATATAACGTGATTCAATTTCTTATGGATAATATTACTGTTTGGTTTGCATCCAAATAAACAGGCAAATTAATCACATAATGTATCTTATTAGTAAATTGAATTAATTCACTGAATAATCAAATTAATGCATTTCCACCGAAAGCATCAGAAAATGTTTAAATTAAATTTGGTATATTACAAAGTTTATTTATTGCTGCTTTTAAAACATCAAAATCCTAAAAAGGCTAAATGCACACCAGAAAGATTTTAGTGCTTCGATGGATGGAGCTTATTGTATATATATCACCTGTTGTGGTAATGCCCAAAATAAGCACTCGCCAGACCATGAAACAAAAATCGCTCTGTATAATTTTGTTCCTTGAAGTAAATTGCTGGTGTAATATTCAATAATGATATGTTACAGCAGTTGGTGAAAGACAATAAGGGATGTGTCTCTTTTCATTTTTCTTGATCGAGCCTTCAATTTTATCAAGCATTATAATTATTAGAACCAGAACGTCTATGCTTCAACCGTTAATCTGAAAAAAGTGATCAAATATGAAAGTCTTGAGCGGATTAATTCACAAGTTAATTAAGTGCTGGAAATGATTTGCTTAGAAAAAAACGCCTTGTGGAAATATCTCCGCCTACTGTATATTCTTAATGATATTGCTTGTGTTTTAATGATGGATTTACCTATTAAGAGATTTGCCTTGTGACCACAACGTTTATAAATGTTGTTAACCAAAGACCCAGGATGAAAAAAAACGGGGTTAAAATGTACTTGAGACAAATGATCTCATACTGTATCTTTCAAAACAAGCAAATAAAAACTTTAAACGCATTTAAGCATCCAGAAATATCCATCCAAGAGACAGTCGGGCCATGAAAACCTTTTTAAAACAAACACGAAGCTTAGTGTCTCCAACACCCAGACTCTCGGTGAGAGATACTCCACACATCGTATAAAAATAGCCTTCATGTCACTTTAAATGACACTTGAATGAAGTGCGGTAGGTGACCGGTATGTCTCTGTCCACCTAGAAACACAGCAGTTGTGCGTAACTGAAAATGATTACGGTTAACAAGATATCCAAATGGACCTCATTTGCTTTCCTAATACATATTCTCCGTCTTAATGGGGATGTTTAGGACAGAAGAGGGTCGAGATCTCATTACAATTTTATGGACGAGATCTTCTCAATGCACCAAAACGATCTTTCTGTCACTTAGGACAGAGTGGAATGTTTGGGACAGGAATAGCTTCCCATCCCTGCACTTTAGCTCTTTTCCTCGTTTTCTCTCCCCGCGAATTGGCATTCCACTGTTCTTTACTTTCAATTAAAGTAATGGACATCTGGACAGCAATCAGAACGGCCCCTTCGGGTTAAAAACACCCACAAAGGATCCGTGTGTCTCGTCCGCTGCCAGATAGCCGACTTTAATCGATGGGCTCGGAAGACTAATTGTAAAACGTTCTATGGCAATATGGAATCCCGTTAAGATCCGAGTCATCGTTTCCTGCTCCATCTCGGATGAATTTCCTCTCACGCTCATTTAAAGGGTCTGTTTATTAGATGCCATTGTTCGGTTCTTGTTTTCCTTCAGTTTTTAAAGGCAGTAGCTGTGAAGTATTTGCTCACAATGATTAGCAGAAGTAAACAAATATTTAAAGGGACATTTCACAATAATTTTTTAAGATGTCACATAAGTTTTTGGTGTCCCCAGAGTGCATATCTGAAGTTTTAGCTCAAAATACTCCACAGATAATTTATTATAGCAAGTTAAAATTGACACGTTGTAGGTGTAAGCGTTTTTGGGTGTGCAAATGAGCTGATCTCTGCATTAAATGGCAGTGCTGTGGTTGGACAGTGCAGATTAAGGGGCGGTATTATCCCCTTCTGACATCACAAGGGGAGCCCAATTTCAATGAGCTATTTTTTCACATGCTTGCAGAAAATGGTTTATCAAAACTAAGTTACTGGGTTGATCTTTATCACATTTACTAGGTTGATGGAAGCACTGGGGACCCAATTATAGCACTTAAACATAGAAAAAGTCAGATTTTCGTGATATGTCCCACGTTTAACTACATGTTTATCTACAAAAGCTAAAATTTTTGTGACGTTCTGAAATCGTTTACTTGTATCGGAGGACATAGTCTTGCCACAAGAGGCCCTATAGCAAGCAAATGTGTAAACTACGAACACGGCTAAAATAATGTCAGGGCCCAATTTTAAATGTATGTTTTGTATTTTTGCATGCTGCATGGCACAATTTAAGCAAGCTTGATTCACGTTATCGCATTCTGAAATATTATGAACGCAATATTCATAATGCTAAACATTAGCATAGCTTAAAAATATTAGTTAACGCATGTGTTACCTAATATTTTTAATAGGGCATGTCCAAAGATTAATCGCGATTAATCGCATACAAAATAAAAGTTTGTTTTTGCATAATATATGTGTGTGCACTGTGTGTAATTATTTTGTATATATAAACACACACATACATGTATACATTTAAGAAAAATTGTATGTATGTATATATTTTTTATCTATATATAATATAAAATATATCAAAATCGAAATAAATAAATAAATAAATATATATATGAAGAGTTTGGTTCCAAAACGCAATAAATCCATTTTGACAAATTTCGGTAAAAAGGTGTTTTCTATACCAAGAAAGTGACAAGATGAAAACCACTATTTTCTGTTACAAACTTTCACATAGCATCTTTAGGTTATAAAAACATAATAAATTCACATCCATAACTTGATTTTCAAAGATTTATTATAAAAACTAATTCTTTTTTCCACAAAATGCAATAAATCCATGACAGTTTTTTTATTTCAAAATGCTATAAATCTATTAAATCAATGTATAAATGTGCATTCATCTTTACCATTTTATATTTATTTAGTTGACTAGTGGTATACAATGATTAAAAAATAAACATTAATGGCATTAACCAAAACACTTACTTTGTTATATTAAGAACACAATGTTTTAGCATGAGAAGCTTGATGCTGTCTGGAGAACAAGCAACCGAGTGCCTCTCGCGGAAATTATTAGCTGTTGATGGCTTACGTTTCTTTCCCGTCACAGAAAACCATCACAGGTTTGGCAATGCTATTAAAGTATTATTTTGTTTTGTTTGTTGATCACGAAGTACAAAGTAGATGAGGAAAATTAGGACTCAGTGTACTCAGCGCGCCGCCATGTTTGTTTACATTGCGTGAATGGTCCGCTGTAATATCAGGAATGGATTTATTGCGTTCTGTAAAAAAGGAGGAGTGGCGTTTGTCGCATTTTGGGAAAAAAGGGAGAAAAGATGACAGAATATCACGGCGGGTATTGGAATTTGCGTAAAATTAATTATTTACTTTTAACTACTGAGCTGATATAATACTGATTTTGGCAGTAAATTTTTTTTCAAAAATGGCGTTTATCGCGTTTTGGAACCAAACTCTTTATATATATACACACACACACACACACACACACACACACACACACACACACACACACACACACACACACACACACACACACACACACACATGTAAATGTTTCTTAAATATGTACATGCATGTGTGTGTATTTATATATACAAAAGAATTTCACACAGTGCACACACACATATATTATGCAAAAACAAACTTTTATTTTGTATGCGATTAATCACGATTAATCTTTGGACAGCCCTAATTTTAAGTCAAATTAACATTTTAAGTCAAAACTATTTTAAAAAAGACTTTATTTAAGTTGAACCAACAAATCTTTTTTTAAAGATAAAGATTTGCAAGGCAACTTCCTGCACACTTCCAATACTATCCCAGACATGGTTTAGAATAATCCAGGACAAGGCATTCGGGGTTTTTTTAGGACTTTTAAGTTGTTTTAACAAACATACCTTACAAAAAGCATTACTAGTGTGCATCTTGGGACAAAATAAAACAAAAGAAAGCTCAAACAACCGACTAGGCTTAAGCCCTGTCCAGGAAACCATCCCTTTAAATGTACTCAGATATTGGGCCAAGTAGTTCACCTAGCTCAGTTTATTGCTGGGCCAAAAATATTGCAAAATATTGAGTTCCTAGAGCATTTCAAAGTGCAATCCATTGCACTATGCAAACTACCTCAGAATTTCTACAAGGAGGGATTTATGTAAAGTGTCTTTTACAGTCAATTTTCTCTCTATTAGATCAATTACTATTATGAACAAGCAACAGTCTGATCTCCTCCTGAGCAAGTACCATTTATTGCTAGTTACGTGAATAAAAACAATACTAAAATCAGATAATAATGGCACAGGCGTCTGAAGGTAACTCTTTCAAGTACAGTAGAACAAAGTATTCGCAATGCACTTCCCACGACATTGTGTTTGTGAACTTGTTAAAGTGCAAAAGAATAATAATGTGATGTTTCTCAATGCAAAAAAAAAAAACACACCATGCAGGGAGGCAAATGCAACATAAGGCAAAGCACGCTTCCAGAGCGAGTCTTCCTAAACTACATGACGCACCCCTCTTTAGATCAAGCAATCATCTGGTGAAATCCTCTTAGCTCAGGAGTAAACGGGTGCAGTGCAGCGGGGATCGCTTTGTACTCGCGGGACACATTAGTCCCTCAGGCAAGATCTCTGCATATGCCGCCGATTCTCTCAGATTACAACCAATTTATGGACATCATTCGGTTCCGACGCCAGCAGGCGCGCATAGACGGAGAGCATCTAAAAATATATGTAATACAGTCCTGTTGGGAAAAATCGGACGTGCATTTGTTTCTTGAAAACTATGGTTCTTTTTTTAAATATGCTGCTCTACTGTATGGGTGTTTTGAAGAAAATGTAAGTTAATTTGTATTCTGCTGTATGTTCCCAGCTAAAGGGTAAAAGTGTATGACAGTATGAAGTATGACAGAAACAAAGGGACTCTTAAAATACGCTGCACTAAAAATATCCTGCTGTTGTGATGACGCCACGAAATGGCTTTTCTTATCCTTTGTCACAGCCTGGACATGAAACAAATTTTGGTTTATCATATGAAGATATTTATCCTTGGAAAGCATCGAATTGGAGAAATAATAATTGTACATTCATATCCATTAAGCTATCAAACTCTTTGTCAACTATAGTGAGTAAGGAAAAATGTCTTGTTTTAATAATTACATCCAACCGAGAACCCTTCAAATATTATTTTCCTTTGACCTCAGTTTAGTCATCGAGTCTTTGAACAGCTTGCCACTTAGCACATACACCAATCTGAACCTTCGACCTCTGTCTGGGCTGAAGGTCATCCTATCAGTCTGTCACTTTACTCCATTTTTGTGGGATGATGATGATGATGCAAGCAACCCGAGAAGCCACTGGAGATGATGGGATGGGGGTTGTCGAGTGAGATGATCGATAGTCTCAGAACAGTCAGGCAGTCAGGTTATGGATACTCGCATTACTGCCTGCTTACAGGAACTTATAAACCACTGCTCATTGAGCACGGACTCGTTTTACTATAGACACAAAGCATGCAAGGGATATAAATGACAGACAGAACATTACAGAAGACACATTTAGTCCCGTTTTGCAATAAATGGATAATAAAGGAGGTTAACTTTTTGAAAATGTTAATCATCCACCTTCGGGTGTAAAATTCGCACGGTGACAGGGTTGTAAATTTGGCTATATATCATTTTAGTAAGTGCTGAATAGTTGCTAAGTTCCTAACCTCATAAATCAAAGAAAAAATATTTATTTAATAATTTTAATATCGGTATAAATGCACATTTTTTTAAACTCTTTAAAACAGCTTAAATTAAGAGTTTTTACAACGGGACATTGTGAGACCCTGGGTGGAAAGATAAACCGCCTAATTAGCATTTAGATATCTGAATATTCTTAACTCATTCCCCACCATTTTTTGAAAAGTTGCCCGCCAACATTTTTTGTGATTTTCATAAAATGCCTTCAGAGAAAATAGTCTTCAAAAAATATATAAACATACAAACAAACAATAAAGTCTTAAATCTGGGTATTTTTCTTTAAAATTAGTAAATAACGTTTTGGCTTCAATTTTTTTATAAATTGGTTAAGTGTGCCATTGCAGTATTGCAGACTAACATAAAAATTAATCAGGAACCCTTTTTTATGCAAATATTGATGATATAACTCGTCAATAGCGGGGAAAGAGTTAAGCAAGATGAATGGGTTAAGTAGAGGGATGGTGTTCGTCATCTGTACTAGTTATCATATTCTGTCGTGGCTCTTTTTCTACCCTGCAGAGATAGCTGACAGAATCTGCAGAGGCTCAAAGTTTAGGAGGAGGGTAAGGGCGGATAAAGAGCACCGGTGGATTTGGATAAGACTATCAGAAAGGTAAAAATAAGATTTTTCGGTCAACCTGATTAAATAATCCTTTACTGAACTTAGAATCACTTTTCAGAGGATTAAAAGATGACGACGAGTGAAAAGAAACTTTTCTAAAGAAAATTGGCTTGGCCGCCACAGTGCCGGTATCTGAATGGTTGCCACGGTGTTGCTATGTGGTTGCAATACATTAAGTGACATCGTAACGCAAACAGCAAATCTAACCCCAAACCGAAGCGACAATTGTAAGAAAATAGGAAAAACTGTTGAGTAACCAATACGTGAAACGGTCACAGAAAAGAAAGTCGTGTCAGGGGCACGCAATATGGTGGAAATACGTGACAATGTCACGCAAAACTATATGCGTGACTATTTCACGTATTTTGTGAGTTCAGGTTGTTTATAGTCATAAAGATAAAAGTAAAACAACATTCTAAAGTGTAAATGGTATATTTTTATTTGTGTAAACTCACAATAAGGAGAAAACATTGTGCTTATTTAAACACGACGTGCTTTCTGCTGCTTTGGTTTTAGAGCGCGTCACAAAAAAAGAACAGAAACTCAAATACTTTTTTATTCGTTTTGTCAATCTGATAATTATTTAAGTGTAACATATTTCGTGTAGGCTTATTTATTTTATTATTATTTTTCAAAACAGAGACGTAGCCTAATCATCATCTGTTGATTTAAATCTATTTGTGCATGAACTAAACCTATGGGGAAAATTATGATAATTTAGGAGATTTATTTATAAATGAGTGAACAACGCGAATCCAGAAACGAATTTATTTCTTTAAGACAGCCAGACTGGCAAGGCGGACATTTCCGTAGCTTTATTTTGCGAGCTGCCGCCGTGGGTTTTGTCTAGAAGGGATACAGCAAATGCCAAAAAGTTTAGGATTAGATTTGGAGGTAGGATTATTAGGATGAAAACAGCAGCTCTGGCTAAATGAGATACAAATACATCCTACAATCGTGTGAAATTTTGTGTTTAGAGTTGGGTTTGGGCGAAGGATTAGGATAAAACAGTGCTCATCCGCCGAGATTTCGTTTGCTGTATCCCTTCTATCCACAACCGCAGGCGTTGCGGGGATGTTTTAGGCGTGGCGGGCCGCCACGGTAGAATGTATATAGCAGAAACACTGGGGTATTGACATAAAAGTCTGATCACTTATAGCTCTGAGTACCCCTCAAAAAGCCACATTTGTTTTGTTTTGGTTCAAAAGAGATGTGTGCCTAAATTTGGTGCCTAGGAATATGGGTTTGGTAAAACCCATAAGCCCAAATATGAACAAAAGTGACAGTGCCTTGATAAACACCATTAAAAATGAGACATTTAGACAGCAGTTTTCCATTCTCACTTCCCGCTTTCCCTTGAGATCGTCATCTGATCTCCGAGCAGATCAGTAAACATCCGTAATGTGTCCTTATAACATTTTCTGGTTATGTACATTTCGTCCTTGCGCCTAAATTGGCCGTAATTCGAGCCAAGCTATTCTTAATTAAATTACATCAGCGAGCCTGTGTCTTCTGGCTCCAGCCATTAAACTTAAGACTGAGATGCTAACAAATCATTTTTTTTATTACATTGCCAATCGGCAGATTGCATCATGCTATTTTTACATCTGGAGCGCTTGAAACCCTGTGATGGGTGAGCGGTGGCAGGAGATGTCTTTAGTGAAGTACTTTGCTTTGTGACATAGAGGGATAGGGAAGAGAAAGAGTAATATATGACTAGGAGGACAGACGTCTCCATCTGGCTTTGACTGATCTCTGGTGAAGGAACCGGGGCCCTGTGGAGTGACCGGGGTGGAAATTAAAAATGCAGGTGCAGGTAATGTCTTGGATGTCAAGATCTCTCTGTTCTGAATGTGTTACCAGAGGACCAAAAACATCTTTATTTCATTGTTTTCATTTGTTGTTTGTGAAGTGAGAACCGCTTCTATGGGTAAGACATATTATATTATAAGAAAGGAATTAGTATTTTTTTAAAGTCCATTTTAGGGCTCTTCAGATTGTTTTTCCATTCCAGTAATGACCCTTCAACAATGATTTTTTTTTATTACAATCATAAAGCACTTTATAGGTTGTTGTACAGGGTTAATTAATTAAGTAAGGATATTTGTGATGTTAAATTGCATACATTGAGATTAAAGTAATTGCGTATAATAATTTAGTATAATTATGTAAAGTAAATTAATACAATAAAAAAAAATATTTTGATTTCTGCCCTGAAATGTGACCTGGACATGTTGTCATATTATTCACCCATTTCCGCATGTTAAATTGTCTCATATATATAGTTGAATCATCTTATGGCCACTTTTCTTTGAACACTTCCTGTTAAAAACAAATTCACACATCATGATGAATTCACCCCCGAGCGAAGGCATAACTGGGCATTGTAACACCTACTCATTTATGTTGGCGAGAAGCCACGCAGATAAAAAGCCTAAACCAGTAGTTAAATGCGGGCGAGTACCTTGCCCGGAATGCTTCAGTGAATGCCAGCTCTCTAAAATGGGCACCTAAATTGGTAACACGGAGCGCCGGCCAAAAAAAAAGGAATATAAAAATAATCTGTATATATGCGTGATTACCTCGTGATCTGCCATCCTAGGCTGTGACATTGAGCTCAAATCTAAGTCTTCCTAATTACCTTACGAACACAAGAGTAATCGATGGTCTCGTATTTGCTGTTGTTTTCATAAACCGGGACATGAAGCGCCATGTAATCCAAAATGTCCAGACCGATGGCTGTATAATCTATCATGGCCGTAATCCAAAATGTAGAACGTCTTGCAGTTACCGCCGAAGTCAAACAACTCGCTGAAAGCAGACAGTTTTCTAATGAGAAAACATCCCACAGTTACAACAAGGTCTTTGTGTTGGTCATGTGTGGAAAAACCTCATTTGAAGCCACTTATACACCGGACAAAAGCAAATCCAACATGTTGCTCTTCGGGTACAAGTGACGTGTCTTGGGGGATATTGAAAACCATTGCTCAGGCTGGTCTCATCTCGCCATAAACGGCACAATTACCGCGACATGTGACCTTTGAATCTAATCTGCGACGGCATGTTTTGTGGTCACGCTTCAGGGAACGTACAACTGGGGATATTGGTTTGGAGGAACTGGGAGTCTAGCAATAAACTGAACATTTGGGTTGAGATGCATAACTACGATCATTTCAGAACATCAATGATCTCGGCTAAAACAACCAGATTCAGTTTTCATCAAATGTTGGCTTCGAAAGCAGATCTATTTATGTTTTTCTATGTAGATATGTGTAGATGTGTGATTCTCACAAAACCATTGAAACACCACGGCACTGATGATTTTAGCTTTAAAATGTGTAATATAGTAACATTAAAAAGCATCAGAATTAACACAATACTGTGTTCTACCTTGCACAATGTGTGATTTCAACATAAGAATTTATAATTGTAAATTTTATCTCATGTTCTGCTGAAATTCTCATTACCGCAATGTGTCCGGCTGTGTTTGAACATGCGTTATGTTGTAATTTAATCAAATTAAAACAATAATATTAAGAAAAAAAAATAAATGGATGTTTTGCTAGACTACTTTAGATGACAGAAAAATATTTACTGAATATTCATGTATAATAATAATGAAAAAAAAAATAATAGGAAAATGATGTGTCCATGCCTGATGTTCTCATCCTCCGCAACACTTTTTGAGAACAGTTTAAGCACACATACAGAATTTTAATAAAGTTTGATTTTGAGTGACCAAGCACATGGACCAGTTACTTCAAGATGGCTACCAGGTAAGATCATTTTTTTTACAGTTAATTTGAAATATTGTCTTGTCAGAATGCTTACACGACATTTTGATTATCATTACCGCAACAGATGCTTATTAAATGTTAATTTAATTAATAGAAGCATAATACTTTGATTTTAAATGCATGTGCAGAATCTCCAAATTATGTTCTTTCAGGTTTGTCATGTCATTTTGAAAATATGTCAGTGTTGATGTTTTCTGACTGTTGCGGTAATGAGATTTTTTAGGACTAATTTTTTTAAATTATGTTACAAAAAGTGTTAAATGATAAGTAAAAGTTTTGAAATTAATGTTCCCGTTTACTCCAGACTTTGTTTTTCAATGTCTGGTGGGGAAAAAAGTAAATTTAAGCAATTTTTACATTTTCATGCTTGACATTTTTAAAACCAAGTTTTCGTGAGGATCACCCAGATAGACAGTATGGCCATGCTAGTTCAAGCAGCCTCTGAAGGGTTTCAAATATTAAGATACATTGGGCACAAAAGCTCTTAACATTAAACATTGACATTGAGAATCAAAGCTTTAAACATTCGATCAATAGTCAAGCACTTTATGATATATGTCAAAATTTAAGACAGTTCTTCAAAGTGTGACAGTTTCTCGGGACTTCACATCAACATCATGTGGACGACCTGCACCTCGACAACAGATCCAAGTTTTTGCCCAATGGGAAATGAATCCGTAGTAGACAAACTGCCCAAGGGTGGGTTTTGACTGGTCAGGGCAAAGAGGCTAAGCGCATTACGAACAGAACCTGATTCTAGATCAGCTGTTTCTGCACGAGATGCGTCTCTGAATATTTCTATCCATGACAGCAGCAGATTTCCATGCTGATTTTTTATTTCAGGTCACATCCCATCTGCCTGTCATTCTGATGGACAGATGCACGGCAGTGAAGGGGGGGAGTGTTGGATTGCAAAAGATGAGAAATGGTGGGAGAGATGAGAAAAGCGACACAGAATTGTGAAGATAATTAACACGTAGGCTTATGTAGCTCAGTTGGTAGAGCATTGCATTAGCAGTGCAAAAGGTCATGGGTTCGATGCCCAGGGAACACACAAGATTGATAAAATGGATGGAAATACTGCCAAATTAAAAAAAATGCTAATGCAAAGATGGATGCAAACACGATATTCTTGGTTGTTTAATATTTTAAATGCACTTGAGACTAAGAGTAGATTAAATAATTAGCAATGCATTGTTTCAACGCATAATTGGGTCAAATATATATATATATAATATAAACATGGTCTAGATTAATGTAAAGCAGTGATTGTGTTTGTCTAGATTTCTTCCAACCGTAGGTTTAAACAACCCAGCATTTTTACAGTGTATGCTATAGTTTTATGCTTATGCTCCCCTGCTCCGCTCTCTCCATCATCTTGTATCTTGATAAAATGCCTCTTACTAAAATTCAGCAGACGTTGTATGGCTGGATTGAGGAAAAATAATAGGAACGCATACACAGAGACACGCTGGTGTGGAATGAACTTCCAGCCAAAAATAGCACAAGCGGTGTTAAATATTTTAAGCACTTAGCTGACAGAAAGAAGAAAATAAAAAATCCTCAGTCACAAACAAAAACGTTGAATGATTAAACCCCCATTCAAGGGCATTAATATGTTTATCGGGTTGCACGGCTTTGTTGATTTATCCACAACTTTAGATCACCGTCCCTTAATTCTTTTGGCTGAGGCTTGGGTGACTCTTGGCACAGCCAAAGTAGCTATTTAGGTGCTAGCTTTGTGAAACAAAGTGAGATTAGCCAGTCCTAGGAAAAGGAGGCCACTTTTAGCAACAGTTAGTGGTTGCTACCGTCACGGTACCAACAAATGGCTTAGTGCAAGGGATTGGTGGTTAGACGACCTAAGAGCTCGAAACTTCTCACCCACTTCGACACCCAATGACATTCTATTAGGACTGATTCCTGGGGTAGATGTGGAGGTAACGGGGCTTCAGGCTGTTTTGCGACAAGCCGAGTGAAGGTGGAGCGGAGGGGTGTCAAGAAATGGGGTTTGATCAAAGCCGGGGAGAGGTAACCAGCCTCTGGAATGATAAGCAGCTCAGTGCCGAGTTGAAGAATGCCGCATGCCGCAGAGGAACACAAACACATGCACTGGAGTGAAAAGTGTATAAAATAAATGCATTTGTGAACCTCTTTTACCCAGATTTATATTGTTCATTGATGCCACTGTGCTGTATAGTTTTATTTACATTTCTACATTGCACAACTACTTCAAGTAAAACAGATGCTGATGCAAAATACTGCCCAAATACTTCTATTTACAAAGATAAAATAAAATTCATAATCAATTTACTCAAGTAAAACATCTGATAGCAATGGTAAATTGCGCATGCTTAACAATATTTGCCATTTAATTAAACTGTTTTAAAGCTTAATATCCAAAATAATTTGTATAATCTAAGTATTGTCGTCTCACTAGCTGGGTTTCCAATCAAACGTGAAGTGAATCTTTCCAAAATTTGCACACACAAAAAAACAACAAAAGAAACAAAATTTGGGACGCGAATTAGGTGCGTTTCCATAAAGTTGTTTGAGCAAATGATGGTGGTATTGGTAACTTAGTAACCAACAGTAAATAAAACAAAGCACGCTATGAAAAATAGAGACAGGACTGCATGTAGTTACGATGGGGCAACTTATTAATTTATTAGCAGTGCAGCTTGTAATTGAATTGAATGCTGTGCACAGAAGAAGGAATGCAACAATTTTGATGCAGGCCCTAGCAGCAAGGGCATTGTGACGACGTCAAGCCCCATATCTGGGAAAGGCAACAACATCGGAAACACGTAGACGGTCAGTCCTGTGGGTTTAATGTTCGCTATGTCAGAATTATTTTGGCAAATGCGTTTCCTTCTCCCATTATTCGCATTAACTCTTTTTTGCATTTAAATCAAAAACCAACTCAAAGAGCGTAAAAAACTTTTTTGAGAATTAAAGGATTTTTATTCGAATTTTGGTGTTTCCATCACTAGTTTAAGATGCGATACTTCAACAATTTCCCCGCCATTGACGAGTTATCTCGTCAAATAAGAGAAAACATTTGCCTGATTTTTTTTTGTTTCTGTAATACCGCGATTAAAACATTATTTATTAATTCTACACTCTGTGTATGTTTTGATAATCTGATCTCAAACAAAATTCCTTCTTAATTTTTTTTTTTAAATACCCATATTTAAGAGTTTATAAGCAGAGAAAAAAATATAGATATGATGAAACGTTTTTCCCCCGTTTTGTTTGTTTGTTTGAAAGCAGAGGATCTGTTCTTTCATTTGATATATTTCTGTTTATATATTTTTAAAATAAAGTTTTCCTGGAAGGCATTTTGTGAGACTTTTGTGAAAATCACAAAAAAATGCTGGCGGGGAATGAGTTAAAATGCACATAAAATCATGGTGATGGAAACATGGCTACTAACTTTCCTCAAATTTTTTTTATAATTCAAAATGCGTGAAGTGCACATAGCTTGGATTACATGGCTTTTTTGATGTGTTTATTAAACACGTTAAAATGTTGATTAAAATGTTTTAGGGATGCACCAAAAGGAAAATCTTGGCTGAAGCAGAGTAAAATGAAAAACTCCGAATACCGAACAATTTTTTTTCCTAATTATTTTGAAAATATTTAAGTCACAATTTTAGAATGTCCTTTTTACTATATTTATTTCATATTATTTAACATTCCAGGAGTCATTATAGGTTCTTTTTACACCTGTTCACTTCTTTGCTATTTTCGGCTGAATAATTTCGGTTGCCAAACATTCAGTGCATCCCTAAAATGTTTTAAAAACCGCTATACTACCCAACTGCAAACAATTCTTTTGTTTTTGCTTGTTGGGTTGTGTGTCGCAGACATTATATGTTTTTTAACCTCAAATATCAAAATGTTGGTTTGCTTGTACAAAGAGAATGACAAACCCGAGACGAAGTGAACATGACATAAATAAGGACAGAATTCGCACACTTGGAGCACTCCTAGTGTTCATCTGGTGAGATTTATTTCTCTATTCCGAGAACGGAAATGAAATGATTTCACAGAACAGGGTTCTCAGGGTACGGCCTTGATTCGGCAACTACCAGAGGCCTGCTGTTAAAACCGTAAGCCGTGACACAGTGACGCAGTGTGCAGGGGAGATGCTAAACCATCTAGTTTATAAACTGCGACTCAAAAACTAGGCCAATATAATCGATTTACTTTGGATGAACCTAGTAGACTAATAATAGCGATTAACTTGTTGTTTTGGAGTAAAGAGTGGGTGGGGACTGAGGCTTGCTGGTGGATGATTATATCTTCAAACTGAACGCAGCCGTCAGCTGCAGGGCTGTCTCATCCCTAATTCATACTGACACTACATCCACTGCACTAGATAACAGACTGATCCGTGCAGTAATTACCAGCGCAGACATGTATATTCTCCAGAAAACAAGGAGGCGATCCTGTAAGAGAGAGGGCGAGAGATAAACAGAGAAGGGGGGAGAACGGAGAGTGCAGTAAATACATTTTTATTGCCCAAAGGTTGCTCTTTTATAGGTCAGATGGCGTAATAGTTCTTGGTTATGTTTCAGTTAAAGTCAACATGGAGTCTAAATTGACTGTGTTTACTTCTTAAAACACATTTCTGATCTTATTGTCAATGCTATTCATATGCTCCTTTCATTTTGACAGGTGACACCTAGTAGGCGTCAGAAGCTACTGCTATGGTTTACCAAATAGGTAGTTTTACATTTATGCATTTGGGAAATGCTTTTTACGGTGCATTCAAGGTATACATTTTATCAGTATGTGTCTTCCCTGGGATCGAATCCATGACCATATCAGTTTTTATTTTTAATCAGAAATGTGTTGAAATGGGTGCTGAACTCAACAAAGAATGCAACAAAGGTTTTCTGACTGGCCAGATTGAGGGTTCACAGTCAGCAGTGCATCAATCTTCAGATTTTTTTACCAAGCAAAGCCGTTTTTCTGCTTTGGCCTGCAAGAGCCGGGTCTTTGCACTACAATAAGTCCAGATATTGGCGTTTCCGAGAGCTTTTGGAAACGTGTGTGTCACTCCTGACTTGGTAATTTATGGTAGGCCTTCACCCCTCCTTACCCACAACCCCCTCTCTGGGAGATTTCTGCCCAGCTTTCATTATCGAAAAGGCCCGCCCTCCTTTCTTCCCCATTTCTTCCCCACCCACCCTCTCAATCTTTCTCTCTTATTAGATCTGCGATTCCAAGAACGCATTAGGATATTAAATTCAAGATGGGAATGGATGCTACCCGCCGACTTGGCAAGACTCCCTGTTGCTAACTCCTCTATAGCTCCGCCCCCTTCTCCATCACAAACTGGACAAATCTAGAGAGAGTGAGCATCTCCGGCTGAATGAGCCTGCTAGTTGTGTCCGGCTCTCTCTGTACGGCCCTGTGCCGGGGCTGACAGAGGCACAAAGCAGCCACTTGTGAGGAGGAAGAGATGGCGAGGCCGGCACAGTGGCTGCTCTGTCATCGCATGAATCATTCTGACGCGCTCGAGGATAAAGACGTGCATGCATGCGCCTACACGGCATAGCGACCCCCCCTTCGTGCGCCGCCTTAGGAGCATTCCTCGTGACATGTGAGCTTCTATTATGGTGGATCCTTCACTATTGTTATTGCGAAAACAAGGATGCATTTTTCTTACTTATCTGTGGGTATTATTGCCTGGCTATACACATGAAGATGAACTGTTAGACATCATGTAAAATTAACAAGATTTCTGCTTTTCCACCACAATGCCGGGATATTCTGGTTCCCAGGGCATTTAAGGTGGCCAACATCAAAACTGCCCCCAAGTCATAATATATTGGTCCCAAGACAAGATCCTTCTTCAGTGTAAGTCTATAAGATTTTTAAAATCCCCTAGGGTCAAACTCATAAGTCTGACAGTCTAAAGCAATAGCACAACTCTCCGCAACATACCACAAAATTTGAGGCATCATTCTTGGCTGTAACCCATATGGTGCATTGCAAGTTAAATGCTGAAATATAATATTAAAGTATGAGCAACAGTATCACAAGTATTACCATGACAATTTTTTGAAGACTATCATATTAAAACACTACGGGGTGGTTTCCCAGACAGGGATTACCTTAAACCAGGACTAGGCCTTAGTTTATATAGGAAATATATATTTTTGGAAATTTGTGCTATAGATCCTGCAGACAGTTGCTTAATTTGATTTACCACCAACCTAAAAGTACAATCAATGAAAACTTCCCCTCACCCCTTCATTTGTTTACCATATTAGCTCGACCTCATCTCGAATAATGCCCCACCCTACTCATGGGGCAAAAAAAAACTGAGATTTATTGATATCGGCTGGAGCACACTGATTAGTACACAAGATAGATGATGATGATGATGTAAGATTGGTCTGGTCCATTACAAAAATGTCTACAAACATAATGTGCATGTCGATTAAAGACTAGCTGAGGTCTTGCCATTGGATCACAAGAACAAATCCACCTCATGCAAGCCAAGTATGGTTTCAGCCTGGGTCACTGAGTGAACATATGATGGGTTTTAAATAATAAAGCACTCTAGCGCTTCTGTTATCTTCTCAACGACCGAGTGAACTATTCAGCCACTTGTTTACGCCAAAGCATTGCTTGACATAATTGTGCGGTCATGCTCGAGGGCGGGTATATTGAATCAGGGGGTGTTTTTTGGAGAAGTTGATCTTATAAAGGATGGGATGGCGTGATGCAGATGAGACATACAATTTGACCTAGATCTTTACAAAATGGCAGACGCTTTTATCTAAAGAGTCTTGCAGTCGAACCCATTACCTTGCCGCAAACCAGATAAGCAAAAGGAACTCAAAAGACATAAGAAAGTTTCTCTCGCCCATAATTCTGTCTCAATGTAATTCCACCTGGCACTGACTGTCTGTATCTTAAAATCGATTGTATGAAAGGTGACATCAAATTCTGTAATGCTGTAAATAATATATATAATGTATTTTGGAATATCACACATAAAATGTCCCTCCTTCCTGACAGATATCACTAAAATAGGTTTCATGATAAATCGCACCAGACTTTGTGATATCCTTACTGTGGGATCACACCAGACGCGTTTAAGACATCAAATTCGTGTCTACCGCATGTAGTTGGACGGTTGAACATTTTTAGTGTACTCGCTTCAGTCTAGTCATCAAGACATTCACACGGAAATTTGCGTCATGGGAGGGGCTTCTGCGACTCTGCTCGCTTCCTGTAATCACGTCACTACTAGAGCAAGCTCCTGATTGGTTAACGCTCAGTTCAGATTTTTAACGCGCGCGTCAACGAGTCTTTACATTAACTTAACATTGAAATCACTCGCGCTTGACGCATCTACCGCGGCTGGTGTGAACGCAGCATTAGAGTATGAAAACAGATTGATCAGAAAACAGACCAATCGAAAACATTCTGATCTCTGTGCATCAGTTTGGAGAGAGGGTGGAGTTTTAGAGAGAGGGCGTGGCCTCCAAATAATCAAAATGGCAGGCATTAAACACAACAAACAGCATACAAATAAAAGCACCATTGATAAAGAAAAGAGCATACTGTACATATCTACAAGACATTTTTAAGGAACTTATTGAGGCTTAACACTGCAGTTTTTCATATATAATGATGACAAAAATATATTTTAATAAAAATTAAATGTCTAGTAATTGAAGCGATAATATGCCCATAGTGCAGTTAGGTAACAGATTAATTGGTGAACAAAAGAAATGGGATTGCTGTACAGCTACGGATGAATCATAACTGTAGAAAAATAGATAGTCTATTTATATCTTTACTCGTGTTAGTCACCAGACAGCTGGTAGTTTCATGTAAAATTGCATTGTAATGCTACAGTCAGACCTCCTCAACTCCTAAAACTGATCAAATTTCTGATTTATACTGTAAGCAGTACATACTGACCATCTCTCTTACGCTAACTGTTAGCTTAAAGCTCACTGTAAATTATGAACACTGTTAAAACACAAATCGGCTCAATATTGATCTCATGTACTTTAACGTCCAGGTAGTTCAGCCAGAACTCTATCATTCATTTCCTGCTACAGTAAACGCTCACCCAAGTTTCACTTAGCCGGACAGCCAAAAAGCATTCATCCTCCTATCCTATTCCTGAGTAAGTCATTAACCTATAACCTCCCAATCTGATGGTAGATTTCAACCGTTCCCCTATGCGTTTAGCCGTCCCTGCGAGAATACAGAGTGCTTGAAATGAGGACTCCCATTTCCCCTGTCTTCTATTTCCCTTCATCAAGACTCTTAACCAATAAAGTCCAGAGGTCCCGTCCCACTCTTTCTTTAAGTACTACTTGGGAAAATGGAACTGTAAAGCAGCTTGCCATGGCAAAGAGCCCACAACACTCAGGTACACGCGTGCCTTTCCGGAAAGGGCATCATTTGAGAAAGTGGGAGGTGGATATTGCATCTCATAAATATCGCTTCAGGGGAATCTCTCTACGGAGCCGGGGCAGATCCGTGCTCGGGGTTTTGATTTTATACGAATATTTAGCTACGCCACACTGTTACTGATTAAAATGGAAGGTGGCAGCCATTCTGTTTGGGAAAAACAGGTGTTTGATACACATGTCGGATTGATTACATCCCAAAAATCACCATGGCAGATATTTAAAGATGTCGTCAGGAAATTGTTTCCATCTGAAATCAGTTAATTACTTAAAAAGCTCACCGGGCTCCTCTAATAAAGCTTTATTGTGTATACGATTTTATTTCTCCTTGGCTAACTTTCAAATGGATGGCAATTTCACAGCACTTCAACCAAACAATTTGCTTCACACTTCTTCATTAGGTCGTCCGCCAGTTGTTATGTTGACAAAGCTGCCGAAACCTTTCGAAAACTGAGAAATTAGATTAGACAGCATCAAGAACTCGTATTATATTCAGGCTTAGATTAGATTGCACCTTTTAAAGGAATAGTTTAAAAATATTTCCTGTCTTGTTTTATAAATAGAAGAAAGTCCTGAGGGGTTGGAATGACGTGAAGGTAAATAATAACCAAATTTATGGGCCACTGTTTCTTTTATGTATTTTTCCCAAGCTTGCAGCACTGAGAGGAACCTAAAAATTAATTGAAGGACGTTGTTAGTTAGGGGGATTCAGGGAAAAATTTCTCATACTAATTAACATGCGTCTGTGTTTCAATTAACAATGACCTCAATCTCTCCGAAAGCAGAAAAATAAGGGGACGATTGTTCGTAACCGTGGGCTGTGTTGCACTCGTTCCCTCACTAGAACGCAGGAAACAATATCTGTATTCTGTCTCGATGAATGGACTGTTCTGTTGAAAATTATACACAGAGTAAGCCTGTAAACATACAACATCCTTACTAACAGTCAATATCAAGTCAAATCCATGCATCTTTTTTATTTTTATTCAGATGACAATGCGTTCCCTCGTTTTGCAATGGGTCAAACCCGTCGCTCGAAATCTCGAAAATCAGTTCGCTTTTTGATTGCAACCCAGCCAGCTGGCTTTGAAAGCAATGAGAATTGAAAAAATAATATGCGTCTCGAAATTTCTCTGCGCTCTAAATTGCAGCGCCTTTCTTCCAAAGAAATGTTTCAAAAAAGTTGGAGCGCAACATTGACAGTGGGAGGGAGGGGGGGTGCTGTGACATTGATGGGAGCAGATTTTCGACTGAAGCAGAGATGAGTGTCAAACAACGTGCAACGGAGAAGCGCTTCTAAGTTTAGATACAGTCTCTAGACAAAAGCAACAACCTTGGCGTTTCGTTTGATGCTGGCTGATAATAGAAGATGGCAAAACAGTGAGACGATATGTGCTCAGAGTTTGCATTCAAAAATGTATATGTTCTTGCTTCCTTTCGGAGAAACGAAGAAACAGTGTTGTTTTCAAAGTAGAAGAATTAGTGGGTTAAAGCCAAAGCTAACCTTTGCTGTTTCTACATTTTAAAGCAATCATACATCTGTGAAATACTCAACTGGTAAAATTGAAATGACATAAATGTATATTACATGTGTAGTCTTGTACTTTTTTTGCTTCTGTTTAAACTTTTAATGATTATCCAATCAGAATAACAAAAGATATATTGTAGGGATGATAAAAAAGAACTGAAATCAGATTTTGATTAGTTGGATATGTTAATGTAGCCGACAGCTGTAACCAACTGGATATAAACTAATGCAAATTGATTGTAATAATCATGACATTAAACATTTAGGTTGGATTTATCTGTGTGTATTTTTGTTTGAGCTACTACTAATATTAGCGTCCTGTAAGCCTTGACGGCAAACTTAGGTTTCTGTTTTTGTTTCTCTGCTAATGGAGCATCTAGTCAGCAAATTAATTCCTTCATAATGATATGAAGCAATGGACACACTCAGAAAAAATACTGGCATGGATTTTTTGCAGACAGCCGATTGTTTAACCAAAGAACTATCGGTGCCGATTAATCCGTCTCCCTCTAATTTAAATCTACATTAAGTTACTTGCAAACACTGGCAATCTACAGTAGATTTTTACAAAATTTTATACCATGCATACCACTAAAATTAATCAGTATGTGAGTCTAAAAGAATACTAAAGCATCAACTTGATGTTGCATACCTAAAGAAAAATATAAAAAATTAAAATATATATAAATATTGTACATTCAGATAGTATTTTCAATACAATAGTTATATTACAGTATATATTTATAATATGTTATCAAAATATTTGGCCAAAATATTTGCTCTAAAATAAATTCATACTTCACGAGAAAAAGAGATCCCAATGGGCCATCAAAACGAAAAATTCTTTAAATCAGGAAAATGTCATCGGTCAAAAATAAACTACAGTGCACATGCTAGCCATAAATGGACCAGACAGGAAAAACATGCTTGTGTGATGTGTGACAGATATAGCTTTAGAGAATCACTATAGGAGCAAAGTCTGGTGGAATAGTTGTCTCAGCACCTTACACATTCTCAAAAGACATTTTCTTTCTTTCTTTCTGAGCAGTCAATGGATGTAATTTGTTTACCTCACATGACAGGCCTTAAGCCATTATTACACTATCAATCTGTCAATAAGCTCTGAACTTGAAGGAACAGTTCACCAAAACAAGAATATTGTGTTGTTTACGTACTCTCCAAAACCATATGATAAGTAGAAGAAAACCTTACACATAACAGTACATAGTTGAGCACTAGAGGTGGACCGATTAATCGGTTTTGTTAATTAATCGGCACTGACAGTTCATTGGTGGAACAATCGTCTATCGGCAAAAAATCCATGCTGATAGTTTTTCTGAGTGCTTCCGTTGCTTCATATCATTATGAAGTAATTTATTTCCTGAATAGATGCTACATTAGCAGAGAAACAATAACAGGAACTTGAGTGCTAAAACAGAAGCAAATAAAGTACAAGACTAAACATATTATAGACATTTATGTAAGTGAGTATTTCACAGACGTATTTAGTTCTATACTTATTAATTTAATTAAAGTTTTAAAAACAATCGGTCGATTCATCGGTTATCGGCAAGGCAGGGACCAACTTAGTTATCAGTATCGATAAAATCCAGTATTGGTCGACCTCTAGTGAGCACATCTATTAAGTTTCAAAACGTTTAAACTTATTATATTAATTAAATATATATTGTTATTTTATTATTATATTACTCATTAGGGATGCTCCGATCAGGATTTTTGCAGGCCGATACCGATAAGCCGCATTCAGGAGCCCTATGTTGACAAAAGTAAACAGAAAGATCGGTTTAGGAGATCGGCAAATTTAGCGAGGACCGATCGAGTCATTTAATGACATCCCTATTACTCATTAAATTATTTAATAATAAATATGACTTAAAGCTGTTATCGGTATCATTTGCCTCTATATCGCCATCTCAGTTTGAGGCATACAATCGCAAGTTACTTTAAAAGTAGTATATTTATGTGGGTTCAGATGTCAAATAACATCAAAATGACATTTCTCAAAAATTGTACATAACGTTTCCTATAGGGGTGTAAATCGAACAGCTCATTACGATGCGATACACAATATCGATTTTCTGCGCCAGAGATGTGATTTTTGCCGTTACAATAAAAGCTTCTTGATGTGATTACGATTTTACTTACAAATGCAACCAAAATATATAACTATGTTTTGCATGAACAGTGTCACCAGCAGTGCTAAACACACACTCGTTTTCTGTCTCTTTTGCTGCGTTTTCACTGCTACAACCATTTTTGTTGCTAGCATTCACTTGCTGACGCTAGCAGATAAAAATAAACAAAAATGCGCACTTTGGCGGAAATGCCTAGATGGACGTTACGTCAAGGAATGTAGACGTGGAGAGTGTCAAAATAAAAGTACCTCAAATTGATTGTTTAAGTTTGGCATCGAAGTATCGAATTGTTAGAAATAAAATTAATGTATCGATCCATATCGATGTATTGTTACACCCCTAGTTTCATATTATTAATCATTAATCATATTGATATATATTGTTAACTTTAAATACAAAGTCACAGTGTGTTTTTATTGATATCCTAACACATTTAGGGGGTGAGAGTTGAACATTTAAAAAAAAATACCCATTATAAGGACCACCCTACGGTACATAGTTGAGCACTAAAGGTAGACCGATTAATCGGTTTTGCCAAATAATCGGCACCGATAGTTCATTGGTGGAAAAACTGGTATCCGCAAAAATCCATGCCGATTGTTTTTCTGAGTGCTTCCATTGCTATGAAGTAATTTATTTGCTGAATAGATGCTAGATTAGCAGAGAAACAAAAACAGGAACCTAAGTTTTGATTAGATAAACATTAAGCGCTAAAACAGAAGCTAATTTTATTTGTGAATGGGGGCAATGTATATATTTTTTGTTTAACTGTAAATACAAAGTCAAAAGGTTCAAGATGCTTGGTTGTACTTCCGTGGTACGTGCATGGCATTTTGTCAGATGTTGTCATTGTAAAGTGACATTGAAAGACAAAGCTTGATCAAAATAAATCTCCCAGGAAATAACACGAAAAGACATGGTGAGTAAATCATACCAATATTATTTCACATCAGAAAAATTAAAGGTCTTATAAATCTCATATAAAAAAAGAGAGTCCCTCTCAGTCCACTAATAGTTTTGATAGCTAGAGGTCATGTTCCAGGCCCGGGGCCACATTTACTGATGCCACTGTACAAGCAAACAATCGATATCAACTCCAGTCTTTTCTCAAGGAGAATCCATGCACTCACTCCGTATACCCGAAAGGATCCTGTGCCTCAAGCTCAGCTGTAGCAAATAAACAGCAGAAACAAGGGAAATATTAGCAAGAATCACCTGCGTGTCACAAGGATAAACTTAGCATCCTCCGAGTGAGCTCGTGCTCTTATCTTAAATGCTGGATTCCTCACAGATGCCTGCAGCTAGGCAGTGTTTTTTGGGTGGTTGGGGGGAGCTGTGTTGTTTTGTGGGGCTAAAATAGTGCCGTGGATCAGAATGTAGAGGGGGATACGGCCTCGTGCAGATTAAACTGCTGTTAATCGCCTGTATGCGATGGAGCAGGGGGCCATAATGCCATTGTGTATTGTGTGTGTGTCGCTTAAACATGGCAAACTTCATTTCTGTTTAGCTTTGGCTCTGTTGTGAATATTAAAACGTCGTTTTTCTTTTCCATGTCATTCATCACTTTTCCATCTCTTCTCATTTCCTCAACCAGAGAGAGGCAATTTGTTTTTCTATAAACATGTTTTGAGGAAATATCGGTTTGAGGGGTCTTGAGCTGACAGGGGACTTAATCAAAGAACCAAAGCTAATGTGCTTTGCTGCAGATCTGTCAAAATCTTAATGGCAACAATTACAAAGCAACCTACATTTTCTAAACACACATAAACTTGAGTTAAAAAACGAAATATCAAACAGTACTTTAATAAAGACACGATGATACTTTAAAGTCAGAATTAAATGTACTCATTTTGAAGGGGCACATCAGGGTAACGTTCTTAAACACGCCAGAGCCAACACGTCCCGGTACACACTACTATTAATATCCAAAGTTAACTTCAAAGGTTTGTACAGACAGTCATAACAGCGACAACAAAGATCTCTATTCAGTGATTCAGGCAACAAGAATTAGCTAGTCACATGCCAAACAGTTTAGCAGAGAAAATGTCATGAGCACAATGAAGGTTTTCATCCTAAATAAGTTATGCTGGTGCCATAAAGCTTTGGGTTTAAAACTGAGAACAAACTAAATAACTCATCGAATGAATATATGGATGGAAGCGACTATGATCAAATATTTTACAAAGTTTAACAGATCTATATGTACAAATGGTTAGGACTGTCACAATTATTAGATAATCATTTATGATTATAATGATTTCAGATCACCGCAATGATTGCATATCTCTCTAAAAAACACAAGGGGGAGCTGCAGCGCCTGTATAAACGAGACAGTATCTAATAGAGCTCCTTGACTGACAGTGTAACGCAAAACAGCATTTAAAGAAATGCTGAAAAACTTTGATAAGCAGTATGAATTGCCAAGTAAAACATACATTTCCAAAACAGCAATTCCAAATTTAGGGAAGTGAAGGATGCTATTCTTAAGGATCTGTAAGGAATTGATTTTTTTTACAGCCACTACAGACATGTGGTTCAGTACTAATATGACTACTATTTAAGGCCTGTTCTGCTATAGTCAGTTTATTTTGATAGCATTTTTATTTTCAGTTCTTTTTAATAATTTTATTCTGTTTATTTCTTATAAAGAATTTTCAGGTTTTGAAATATAGTCATTAAATAAATAATTTTAAATATTTATATTAATATTTACTGCCAGGTAAACCTTGCAGAAGATTGAATTTAAATTTCATGAACAAACAAAAAAATCTTTGAGAATTAAACATCAAAATCCTATAACAGGCAATTAATTGTCATAATCGTCAAAGTCCTAAAACAGGCAACTAATAGCCACAATTTAGTAGACAATTAACCGTCAGCCAAACTTCATAATCATGACAAAACAACGTGTGTGGATTGTCATGTCAAAATGTGTGTTCAGCGCATCATATGAACCTATGTGCATTATGCGTCATGTCAAAATACAAGCCTGCTGTAAAAGCTTCGAAGGGGTTTGTATGATAAAAGAGACGCTCACGTTTGGAAGATTCTCGCTTAATCTCATGTGTAATCTCATGAGTTTAGTGTTAAATTAGTGTTTTGAAATCACGCATGATGCACATTTACATGACACAATGAACACAAGCAACACCCATGACGCACCGAATAGATAGATAGATAGATAGATAGATAGATAGATAGATAGATAGATAGATAGATAGATAGATAGATAGATAGATAGATAGATAGATAGATAGATAGATAGATAGATAACACCCAAGATTATTTAATTAATTACAATGATGCTCAGTCATTCAGTCACTGACCCATGCAAATGAGTATTCCTCCAACGTGAGGGTTTGTGTCTTGGTCAAACTAATTCATTACAGGATCCAAATTCAAATCAGATGTCCAGGAAGAGACATCAACCCATCCGGCCACCTGTACAGTACACTGAATGTAAACTGCTGACCTGCTTCACATAAATAAATGGTCCTGTTCAAAATATAAAGGGTTTTATTATCTAATGTTCTGTCATTACCTAATTCAACTAGTTTTTCGTGCTTTAAATAACCAAAACACGGAACTGAACCTATGTAGGCTGCTTCATATACATCAATAACTTGTAACAACTCGAGAACCCTAAACAAAAAAAGTCTGAAACACTAAATCACTGCTAAGGTTTGGCTTACTTTGCATTGGCTTAACTAGAACTAACCAAATACAGTGAACAAATCGTATTCTCCAAAAAAGGCTCTTGTACTCTTGCACCTTTACTTTGATTTTAAAGTCTTTTAAAAACACTAAATCACTGCTTAGGTTTGGCTTACTTTGCATTGGCTTAACTAGAACTAACCAAGCATCCAAGTACACAGTGAACAAATCTAATCCTCATCATAACATGCGCACCGCGAAGAAGGTAATGTTGTTTCTGTAATGATGTTAAATGTCACTTACACGTCATAAATCGTCCATTAAGATGTAAACTTGACAGTTCGGTTCTAGATTAGTTGGTAAAGTTATAAAAATGTGTGCTGTGCTGAAACGGACCCGCACGCGACGCGAAACGCGTTTATTGCCATAACAACTGCAGCGGTTTCCTGCGGGATATCAGCGCGTGTCAGCTCTTACTTCTGACTGGATCGGACGCATTAGAAAAACCGACAGATACGAGGGGACGAAAACACATAAATGTTAATAAAGAATAGCTTCTTACCTGGTAATAATGAAGTTGAATGCGCTGGTAACACGATGCGTAAGTAGATGATAGACACTATATATTCCCTGCTGATGTCCACATTGTCAGTGCCTGGCGCTTACTGTATGAGAAAATGCCGATGTCAGAGAGACTGAGAGAGAGAGAGAGAGAAAGAGAGAGAGAGAGAGAAAGAGGGGGGACCAAAGGAGATAGCACCATCCTATCCAATTACAGCAGACAAATGAGGGTTAACAAAACAACAATGCACAGCCATACACCGAGGACATCTAGCGCATTTGTTTCTGTTCAGCCACTGTCGATTCTTTTAGATGAATCTTGAGACTCGTCTAGCATTATCTCAACACATAATCTGACACGAGTTATCTTATGGTGAACTGAGTGATGGAGAAATTACTGAAGAAAAAGACTTGATAGGGTGCAAAGATTTGATTCGACTAAAATGCTTAAAGAAATTCGATTCAATTTAGATTCAATTCCATACAAAGATTCGATTCGTCTAAAGTGGCTATTCAATCCGTACAAAGATTCGATTGATCTAAAGTGGCTATACAGTTCAATTCTGTACAAAGAATCGATTCATCTAACGTGGCTACACAATTCAATTCCGTACAAAGAATTCATTCGACTAAGAAATACTATTACATTTAGATTCAATTTTCTACAAAGATTCGATTCGTCTAAAGTGGCTATTCAATCTGTACAAAAATTCGATTCATCTAAAGTTGCTATACAATTCAATTCCGTACAAAGAATTCATTCGACTAAAAGTGCTTAAAGAAATACGATTAAATTTAGATTCAATTCCGTACAAAGATTCGATTCATCTAAAGTGGCTATACAGTTCAATTCTGTACAAAGAATCGATTCATCTACCATGGCTATACAATTCAATTCCATACAAAGAATTCATTCAACTAAGAAATACGATTACATTTAGATTCAATTTTGTACAAAGATTCGATTCGTCTAAAGTGTCTATACAATTCAATTCCATACAAAGATTCGATTCATCTAACATGGCTATACACTTCAATTCTGTACGAAGAATTCATTCGACTAAAGTGCTCAAAGAAATACGATTAAATTTAGATTCAACTTTGTACAAAGATTCGATTCGTCTAACGTGTCTATACAATTCAATTCCATACAAAGATTCGATTCATCTAAAGTGGCTATACAGTTCAATTCTGTACAAAGAATTCATTCGACCAAAGTGCTTAAAGAAATACGATTACATTTAGATTCAATTCCGTACAAAGAATTAATTCGACTAAGAAATAGAATTAAATTTAGATTCAATTTTGTACAAAGATTCAATTCGTCTAAAGTGGCTATACAATTCAATTCCGTACAAAGATTCGATTCATCTAAAGTGGCTATACAGTTCAATTCTGTACAAAGAATTAATTCGACTAAAGTGCTTAAAGAAATACGATTAAATTTAGATTCAATTTTGTACAAAGATTCAATTAATCTAAAGTGGCTATACAATTCAATTCCGTACAAAGATTCGATTCATCTAAAGTGGCTATACAGTTCAATTCTGTACAAAAAATCGATTCATCTAAAGTGGCTATACAGTTCAATTCTGTACAAAGATTCGATTCATCTAACGTGGCTATACATGTTCAATTCTGTACAAAGAATCGATTCATCTAACGTAGCTATACAATTCAATTCCGTACAACGAATTCATTCGACTAAGAAATAGAATTAAATGTAGATTAAATTTTGTACAAAGTTTCAATTCGTCTAAAGTGGCTATACAATTCAATTCCATACAAAAATTCGATTCATCTAACATGGCTATACACTTCAATTCCGTACAAAGAATTCATTCGACTAAAGTGTTTAAAGAAATAAGCTTAAATTTAGATTCAATTCCGTACAAAGATTCAATTAATCTAAAGTGGCTATAAAATTCAATTCTGCACAAAGATTTTATAGAAAATATTTCACTGTTATGGCCTTTTATAGCAAATTTTAATATAAATAAAAATATAAGCATTTGTTAAAATAATGACTTTGGTGTCGATGTTATTTATTATTTATTCACCCATATGTTTTGCAGATCAGAAGTCACTTTAAAATAAAATATATACAAACATAAATTAACTTTCATAATATATTTTATCAACTGATTTATTTTATAATGCTATAATTCATTATTTTATAATACGCTGCTATTTTGTTTGTCAAAGTTATTTATTAAAAAAACTTATTTAGACTTAAACCTTAAGGCAAAAACTATATGTGATGAGTTTCTTATCTCATCTCATCTTGAGCCAATTTAATTACTTTGTAGCTCATTTGCTTGCTGAATAATCCTGATTTTATAGACATTATAAAAACTATTTGCATGATAAAATCCACTTAGCTAGCATGGACAGACCTGTCAAACCTATTCCTATTCAAAATCCAGATTGGTAATCATTCGTTTGACTTTCTGCATTATGCATTGTATTGATCAAACAGAAATAAATGAATGAATAAATGCATAGAGACAAGCTGACTTGTCCTTGGATGATACTATTTCATCAAAATAAATCAGAATAAATTTAAATTCAAATAATTTAAAAAGAGTTACTCTACTTTTTCCCCTGCAGGAGAAGTTTTGCGCTAAGCTTGTTATTAGAAGTCTTTCTGCTTCTTTGGATCTTTTAATTAATTTTCCTGCTGTAAAATTATATTAAAGTCAACGAATGCCTAAAGCTGCTTTTTTTAATTTTCTGTTGTTTCTTAACAAGCTGGGTAAGGTCACTCTGTATCAGAAATCTTTCATTTGGAGGGATTATTTAAACATTAGACACGGCCTCGTGTTGATTACTAATGATCCTAAAAGTCGTCTGGATTACACGTGCCTGCATATTTGCATAGAAATGCAAAATCCTAAAGTAAGAATTGGTCTGTTCTGACTACATACTACGTGTACAATAAACTCTTCTAGCACACTGTTAAAAAAAATCCTTGTTGCACTAAAATGTTTAAGTTTAATCAACTTGAATTTACAACTCATTTCAACTTATTTGTGAGAGTGAGAGGAGTTAAATTATAAAAGTTAAGTTTAAGTTATTTCAATTTTATTTTTTATTATTCATGACAACTCCTCACCAGTCAAAAAAGTTGAAATTAATTGTAATTTCAAGTTGATTAAACTTAAAAATGTAAAGTTTTTATTTACAACATACAGTTTTGCAAATGTAGTAATTCCTAGATACATATGCATGTAGTATAGCAAATATGCTAACAGCACATATTTCAGAACGTGATTATGGAGATGAACAAACTTTATTTAGCCAAAATCTGCATTCTGCATTGTGATTCCAACAATGTGTGTTATCTGTGTTATGTGTTAAAGCATGAAAACCTATTATATGTGCTTTGGTTTATTAATTACAACAGCATAATTATCTGTGTATATTTAACTGAAGCTGAAACTGATCCACATGTATTTGCGTTCTTAGAATGAAGGCAATGGTAATGCGGTCATGTGACGATGAAAAATGGCCACAGGTGATTTGGTGTCATATGTCTTCTGTTTCTATTGTTGTACGCTTGTTGAATCATTAGTCATGACAGAGAGCAGCACGTATCAGAAAGTGTCTGTACAAAAAAAATAATACTGTGTACACATTACAACACGGTTACAAGAAACAACATTTGATACAGACTGATGTCACGGCAAGTCGTGTTATAGTCACAAAAAATTTGATTAATTTATTTGTGTCCATAGCACGAAATGTAGCTTTTTTGTGCCTTGAGCACGAATGTCTTTTTCGTGTCACTCGCGCACATTTCTATAAATAGTTTCTCGTGTTCATGGTACAACTTTCTTTTTCGTGTCAAATTTATGTATTGTTTTCGTTTCTATTTTCTTACCATTGTCGCTTGGGGTTAGGGTTAGAATCACTTTTTGTTACATTTTTAGACATCCTAACCCAAACTCTAACCCCAACTCCAGGCGAGAATAGTTTTAAAAGCAGAAGAAAAACATGTAGATACATAAAACCTCATCCTAACCCAAACCCCAAATCTCACCCCAACCCCAAGCGACAATGATAATAAATAGAGTAAAAAATGAGCAAATAATACATAAAATGACACGAAAAAGAAAGTTGTGACACGGCAAACTATTTATTGAAAATCATGCCCGTGTCACAAAAAAGACATTCGTGCTCAAGGCACAAAAAAGCTGAATTTAACACAAATTTTCATGAGATCATGTTGTACTGGGTTGTTATTTTTCACATTTGGTAGTTTGAAAGAAGCACTGGGGACCCAATTATATTAAAGGTGCAGTGTGTACTTTTTAAAAGGATCTCTTGATAGAAATGCAAATTTTTTTTCAAAATTATATTGGGTGTATAAAGACCGTTTTATAATGAACTGTTATGTTTTTATAAGAATGAGTCATTTTTATCTACATACACCGAGGGTCCCCTTACATGGAAGTCCACATTTTGTGCCGCCATACAGAAACCCTTGACGGAAAACTTTTTTTACGTCGATGACATTTTTTTTTTTTGCGGTGGCTACTGTAGCTTCTCTGTGCGTTTCAAAAGTGAGGGAAGAGCAGTGGACTGAGCCGTTGGTTGCAATTCACAACCTCACCACTAGATGCCGCTAAAATTTACACACTGCACCTTTAAACATGAAAAAGTCAGATTTTCATGATACATCCCCTTTAAATGTTTAAGTTTAATGCAAGTCATTTTTAAACTATAGGAATGATTGTGTAAATAATTTCACACCCCTTGAGTGCAACAGGTTTTGTGATTGCAATAATGACGTGTGGCTCACTAGATTGTTTCTTTTTATATGCATGGTTGTCATCTTCCTTTCGACATGAAGAAGAGCATTTGTCTCTGGTAAACAACTATAAATGGTTTTGACGGATCTTCTCCAATGATTTATTGTACCTGCGGCTCTGGTCGCTTATAGCGTACACCTGTACTTGTTTCTCAAAGCACGACACAACAATTATCTCAGGGTGTGTGCTACCCACAATGCATCTGTCTATTATTTTAAGAGGGATATTTCAGATCTGTTGATGGTTATTAGGATCCGAGGAGTGAACCAAGTGGTGCCTGCCTTGACAGACGGACCAACAGGTGTCCTATGTGTAGACAGCCATGAGATATAGCCCGGCCCTGAGGGGAACGAAAGCCATTCGCTGCACACGTCTGCACTTATGGGTGACTCAGATGTGGAGAGGGACGAGTGTCGGGGTGTTAGAGAGACTAATAGGTGTATAATAGCAGGCACATGGTGGTATTTTAGTCATCTAAATAGTGATAATGACCACACGTCTTACTGAAAAGCAAGCGTTGTTGTGTTATATGACTATGGCTGTGTTTTTGTGTGCTTGACATGCGTTTGGAATGAAACAGGTCTGCAGGTCGTGTGAATTCTGAAATCAAATTGGTGGAGGTGAACCATACAGTTTAATGTGCGTCTATGCACTTGTAATGCGTCTCACATAGCTGCTTGTCTCCAAAAATTTCCTTTTGGAGAACTGCCCGAATATTTTGCATCTCTTGTAAAGCATCCTCACAAGACAAATGCAAGTGTTGTTCTGTGTGTGTTGAAGGTTTTTATGGTTATCCCAAAGGACAAATACTTCAGTAACGCAGTCATTCCTTAACTACAGTACAATGTTAAACAGCTGCTACTAGTGCACTACTGTATGTAGTCTGCATGCTGATGATGCAATCGGTTCTTAATAAAGGAATAGTCGACTCATTTTCAATATTAAAATATGTTATTACCTTAACTAAGAACTGTTGATACATCCCTCTATCATCTGTGTGCGTGCACGTAAGCGCTGGAGCGCGCTGCGACGCTTCGATAGCATTTAGCTTAGCCCCATTCATTCAATGGTACCATTTAGAGATAAAGTTAGAAGTGACCAAACACATCAACGTTTTTCCTATTTAAGACGAGTAGTTATACGAGCAAGTTTGGTGGTACAAAATAAAACGTAGCGCTTTTCAAAGCGGATTTAAAAGAGGAACTATATTTTATGGCGTAATAGCACTTTTGGGAGTACCCCGACTCGCCTGAAAAGTCCGCTCCCCTTCTCACTCTCATAATACGCACAACCGGCGCAACGTCATAGAATGTCTCTGAACAGGTTCACGCCCACTTTCGGGGGAAATCGCACTAGACGTTCCATTGGCTTCCATTCAAAATAGCGGAACAAAGCAACCTTCGCACACAGCCGGCAGGCGTAAATAACTTATGAAATCACTCAGATTAAACATGTTGAGTAATTATCTGTCCACCCCGCCGGCCACAGAGCGCGAAAGATACATCAACACATCCAACTTGGTCAACACAAAAACATGTCTCCTTCATTCTCCCAGCATCAAATTTGTGCAACAACGCTCCCTATTGGCCAGAGGTGTCTTACCCGGACATTAAACACGTACCTCATCAAGTCAACAGGGAAGCAAGTGAATGATTTTACTTCGTATTTGAAAGTTACTTCGTATTTATTTATTATGTCTTTATATTTAGAGTACTGAGTGCACTTTTCCGTCCAGCCATACAACTAACTGGCTTAGCGATATTTCCAGCAATCACTGGATGGCGTTGTTACACAAATTTGACGCTGTGAGAATGAAAGGGACACGCCTCCATATTGACCAAATCAAATGTGTCAATGTACCTTTTGCGCTCTATTGCTGGCAGGATGGACAGATAAATACTTAACATGTTTAATCTGAGTGATTTCATAAGTTATTTACGCCTGCCGGCTGTGTAAAAACGTTGCTTTGTTCCGCTATTTTGAATGGAAGCCAATGGAAGCTCTGCTTTTTTATCCCCCGAAAAGGGGCGGTGACGAAATTTACAGTCAAGTTCCCGGATGTGCCGGTTGTCCGTATAATGGGAGGGGGAGGGTGTTAATGCGCCGGGTCGAAGTACTCCCATAAGTACTATTACGCCATACAATATAGTTCCTCTTTTAAATCCGCTTAGAAAAGCGCTACGTTTTATTTTGTACCACCAAACTTGCTCGTACAACCACTCGCCTCAAATAGGAAAAACGCCGATGCGTTCGGTCACTTCCAACTCCATCTCCAAATGGCACCACCGAATGAATGGGGCTAAGCTAAATGCTATCGAAGCGTCGCAGCGCGCTCCAGCCCCCACGCGCACGCACACAGACGACAGAGGGACGTATCAACAATTCTTAGTTAAGGTAATAACATAGTTTAATATTGAAAATTTAACAGATTGTAAAGGTGATATGTCATATGAGCAATTTAGGAATACATATTTCTTTCTATTATTATAAATGTCAGTAAATATTTTTAACGAAATACAGTAGTCAACATTTAAAGTGGATACAATTTGTCTTAAAGGGATAGTTAACTTTAAAATGAAAATTTTGTCGTCATTTACTCATCCTCTTGTTGTTTTAAACCTGTATGAATTTCTTTTTTCTGATGAATACAAAATTATTTATATTTTGAGGAAAGATGGTAAACACACAGCAGATCATAGACTTCCATAGTAGGAAAAATATTTTGGATGTATTGTGATAAACGATGACGAAAATATTTTGATAAATGATGGTAAGCACACAGTTGATGGTACCCATTAAATTCCATCATATTTTTTTATTCCTACTATGAAGTCAACGGTCACTATCTGCTGTACCATCAAGTCAACTATACCTTTAAACCAATACCCAATGCCTGTTCTTGTCTTATAACAACTTTTTTGATCAAATGTTGACTAATATCTAACTTAAGAGATGTGTCATTATGGATAGATGGATGAATGGATCGACTTACAAATGCATTGTAAATAATAAATTGTGTTTGCGGTGTGTTTTTTGGAATCTGGACCTCACAATATTAAACAATATAGACCTAATATTAGAGACCAACCATAATAAAGCAAAACTAAAGGGTTCAGAGTACACTTTGAAGGCCAGTGGAGGCGTTTTTATAAACACACCTCAAATGTGGAAATACACCACTGGCACAGTGTTGCATGCAAGTCATAATTGTGTAAGCATACCTCCCCCTGGTGGCAGTTCATAGTGATGCATTTAAGCCAATAAAAAATTTGTATCCTTTTCAGTAAATAAATACTACTGTTATGCTGTTAAGTTTGTCTTTCTTTCCAATAAAAAAAAGAACACAAAGAGGACATCTGTTTTAAGCTGTGTGTGTATGATCCGTTATGCATATATTCAGAAATGCCATGATACCCGCATCTCCTCAGATCTTACCGAAGCATGAACATCAACTTTATTCTTCTTATATCTTAAAAAAACAGTGATTTGCAAGAGTAAGCATCACAGCCTCTCAAATCAAAAATTGCATCAACCCTTAAAATGATGAAGGTCAAGAAATTAACTCCAATCTCCATGTTTGTCGTTCCGATTTTATTGATGCCTGTTGCCCGTAACAGCAGTTTTTCTATCCATTATCACATGAGCAGGTGTTGATTATCCTCAGCAGAAGTCATCATTAAAGCTCACTGTAGTGCAAGCATATGTTCTCATCATGTTCTTATGCTGCCTACTGTTGAGTCAACATGCTGACTTGCGTGCGTGACTAGCAATTCTGTTTAATATACAATATTTGAACACCCAGCTATTTTGCAAGTTCTCCCACTTAGAAATCATGCAGGGGTCTGAAATGTCATCGTATGTGCATGTCCACTGTGAGAGACATAATCTGAAAAAATCCAGAAATCACAATGCATGACTTTGTACTATTTATTTGTATGATACAGCTGCCAATAAGTACCTGAACACCTGAGAAAGTCAACGTTAATATTTGGTACAGTAGCGTTTGTTTGCAATCACAGAGGTCAAAAGTTTCCTGTAGTTTTTCACCAGGTTTGCACACACTACAGGAGGGATTTTGGCTCCCATGACTCCTCTGGATCATCCAAATGGTCATTGGCAAACTTAAGACGGGCCTGGACATGTGCTGGTTTAAGCAGGGGAACCTTCCGTGCCATGCATGATTTCAAACCATGACATCTAGTGTATTACCAACAGTAACCTTGGAAACGGTGGTCCCAGCTCTTTTCAGGTCATTCTGTGTAGTTCTGGACTAATTTCTCATCTTTCTTAGGATCATTGAGACCCCACAAGGTGAGATCTTGCATGGAGCCCCAGTCTGAGGGAGATTGACAGTCATGTTTAGCTTCTTCCATTTTCTAATGATTGCTCCAACAGTGGACCTTTTTTCACCAAGCTGCTTGCTGGTGTCTTTGGACAGCTCTTTAGTCTTTGCCATGTTTTTGTTACATTGTTGGACTTTATGAGTACACTGCTGTAGAGCATTTTACAACCAATGTTGCTTTGATCAGACTTTACAAAAATTAACCATGTTTTTTGTGGTAAAAGTGTAGTAACTATGTTTTTTGGTTTTAACTGTAGTAAAACCATGGTTAATTTTTAAAAAGGCGGTCCTGGAGGGACAGGGTTTAGTTAAAACTTACCTCAACACACATGACATGTTGTTTCTGTGGATGTGCACATTGATGCTGCCGCATCGATAAATCAATGCCTAGAAGCTAAAATTTGGTATCGATGTTATCAAAAAAGTGTCGATATGTTACTTATATTAATGATTTCATCATAAGTGTGTGTTCCTGTGTGTTTGAGTCAACTCAATGTAGTTGGTACTGCCAGGGTGTCATATCCATAGCTGTAAATGATCAGAAATGTATATTTTTGAGCAAATAGTACATTCTGACTGTAGAAATGGATGATCTGAAAACATTAGCTTAACTTTTCTACTCTTACCATAAAGTGACAAATCAACTGTTTAGTTGAGCACGTTTTTGAAAAACTATTAAAAACATAAGTTTTTTCATGACACAAATTAACATAAATTTGTAAATTTAGGGATCTTACAGTGTAATATGTCAAAAAAATATGCTCTTCTTGCAAAATCTTACCAAGAACAGTTCACATGGCAGGAGTGATTTCTTTCTCTCTGACATCCATCTAAGAAGATGTGCTGCGACAATTGATTGACACTTTGACATCTAGTGGATTTTTTTGGCATAACACACCTCAACCAGATGGTAGAGATAGCTCAATCAGCTTAGGCTAGGTACTCTTCTCAATAAAATATAGTGACTCAAAAATGTGCCCAACCAAGGGTTAAATGAATTAGTTTAGTTAAAGGTACAGTGTGTACATTTACACGGCATCTAGTGGTGAGGTTGCGAATTGCAATCAACGCTCAGTCCACCGTTCACCGAAAAGCATAGAGAAGCTACGGTAGCTACCACAGGACAAACATGTCATTGTCGGAGACAACTTTTGTCCGTTAAAGGCTGTTGTAAAAACATGGCGGCACAAAATGGCGACTTCCATGTAAGGGGACCCGCAGTGTATGTAGATAAAACACCTCATTCTAAGGAAATAAAAACATAACAGTTCATTATAAAATATCTTTATACACCTCTGATCAGTGTTGTTTATGGCAGCCCTTTTAGTTTTTGTCTTAGTCTTTTGGACGAAAATGCTTTTAGTTTTAGTCACATTTTAGTCACTTATAAAATTGATAGTTTTAGTCAAGTTTTAGTCGACGAAAACACAAAAAGGTTTTAGTCAAGTTTTAGTCGACGAAAATGCAAAAAGGTTTTAGTCAAGTTTAAGTCAATTTTAGTAAAAAAAGTATTTTTTAACCAATGAATTTAGGTTAAAAAGTGTGGTGTATTTAACACAATTAAAATATGCATTAAGCTTGTCCCTGAGGGCTTGCTGTTGTTTTAGTCGGTGTGCCTTCTGCGCATGTCATCATAAAAAGTTATGAAGAAAAAAGTTGAGGCTAATATACCCTCATGTTGAGTTTGTGTGTTGTGCAGAGACCTCGCTTATAAAGTTGAGAAACGCGTGCCTTGCCTTATTTAAATACATTACAAAAAGTATTGGAAATGGGCTTAGGTTTGACAAGTAGATACATGTAAAACCTTAAGCTTACCATGAAATGTGTCACAAGCCGAATGTCGAGTAAAATTTAATGTATATGATATGTTAACAGCGTGACTTGTTAGTTACCTTTAAAAAATATTAGCGTGATGAGCATTCAGGTGCCGCTTGAGGTTGGTGGTATTCTTCCCACCTAGTTTGTGGCCACATTTACCGTCGTCTCCCAATATGCATTCCGTTTGTCTGTCTGATGGATTATACTGAAAGTATGTCCATAAATCATCTCGTCGTTTCCGTTTATTGGCGTCACCGTTACGGTCCTTCGAACTCGCCACAGCCGCAGGTGGGTTGTTGTTGTTTGAAATCTGGTGCGCGTGCGCGGCATGGCGGCAGCCGGGTGGTGGGCGTGAACGTGAGTGAGACTGTGTTGACCCAAAACAGGGATAGGAAGTGGCAGCATTGCTGATACTTTTTAGGTAAAAACAGACAGATTTCACGCAAAATAGGCAGAAATGACATGCATTGTTGAACGTCAGACTTATAATCATTTTCGTTCCGTCTCGTCTCGTCAACGAAAATTCGAAAGCGTCTCGTCATGTTTTCGTCACCTTAGAGACATTTTTAGCTAGTCATCGTTGCGTTAGCGTCATAAAAAATTGGTGCGTCAACGAAATCATTTCGTTATCGTCATCGTTAACGAAAACAACACTGCCACTGATAATATAGTTTTGTATATTATTTTGCATTTCTGTCAAGAGATCCTTCTAAAAGTTACACGCTGTACCTTTAAGTCAACTCAAGGCCATAACCACACCTTGAACATTGGAGGGCGGGAACAAAACATTCAGGGGCCATATTTATGAAAAATCTTAGTGCAGAAATTCTAAGAAAATTCTTAGAAATGTGGGCGTTTCTCCTATAAATCAAAGAAATTATACTAGTAAAGAAAACAGTAATTCAGAAAGCATTTTAACAATTAAAAG
This sequence comes from Misgurnus anguillicaudatus, assembly GCF_027580225.2. NCBI lineage: Eukaryota > Metazoa > Chordata > Actinopteri > Cypriniformes > Cobitidae > Misgurnus > Misgurnus anguillicaudatus. Next base: position 1,380,691 of record NC_073359.2, on the reverse strand, counting down.
AGGTCCAACATTTTTAGTAGTATGGACTTTTAAGAGGCTTAAAGGTGCAGTGTGTAATTTTCAGAAGGATCTCTTGACAGAAATGCAAAATAATATACAAAACTATATTATCAGTGTTGTATAAAGACCTTTCATAATGAATCGTTATGTGTACCTTAGAACGAGACCTTTTTATGTACATACACAGAGGGTCCCCTTACATGGAAGTCGCCATTTTGTGCTGCCATTTTTCCACAGAAGCCCTTTTTTCTGACATTTTTTACTAAGTTGTCTCCGACGATGACATGTTTGTCCGGTGGTGGCTACTGTAACTTCTCTATGTGTTTCAAAAGCGAGTGGTAAGCATTGGACTAGGCCGTTGGTTGCAATTCGCAACCTCACCACTAGATGCAGCTAAAATTTACACACTGCACCTTTAAGAGTTCCTTAAGCTGCAGGGAAAGTGGATAAAAGGCGAATTGGGAGACAAAAAGGGTTGCACACAATGCATGACAGTGACACAACACATTAGATCGTGCATGGATCATGTTTGTGACCGATATTATTAGAGACATGCTAACATCTCCGATACAGCACAGAAATAAAAGTAGTCACTACATTAACAACATTCGGCAACTGCAAAATACACAACTATGCATCAGAGATGATTTGGGTTATTACACAAAATATTCATCACTTTATTGTGTTACTGGAAATTTCCTATCATGACATTAATAGATGACATTAACAGCATGATAAATACAAAATAAAGAAAATAAATACATACAGTATATAGTGAGTACAGTAAAACAGGAAAAAATACACCTGTAATTTCAAAGTGATGGCTTATAGACCCTATACCTGTACCTAAAACCACTTTTTACCACTTATTGGACAACCAATCAATCACAATCTTTAAAAGACTGTGCCATACAAAGCAATGGGGTCAGTTCCCATTCATTGTTTAAACAAATTTAATTTGAATGAACTAAACCATTACTTTTACTTAATTTAATTTAATTTAATTTAATTTAATTCTTGAGTGCAGCCTTGATCTCCAGCACAATCACCCTGTTGTTGTTTTAGTGATTTAAGAGTCTTGTTCTTGTTTATAATAGTGTCCTGCGCTCCCAGTAATGAGGGTGACCTTTGCTTTATAGCCATGGATTGTTTTTTGGTGAAATTACAACATGGCCCTATTAATTATTGGTCTCAAAGTTAAAATAATCTACCACAAGAACCTAAATAAATTAGTTTAAGTGGGTTTTCTTTTAATTGGTGATAAAAACTTCATAACCACAGGAACCCTGCTGCGTTTCTTCAGATTCTTATCTTCTTATTTATTATTTTTCCCCCATCAGAGACAAGCACAAAAACCTGGTAATTATACCTTTACAGCCCTCCAGTTTAAATTTTTAAGAGATTTATTAAATTTTACAGTCCTCTGCTGACTCTGTCAGCATCATATTTTGACACTTACTGCTGTCGATCAGTCTTCTTAACTAGCTAGACCAAGACTACCATTGTCAACTAGTGGCACCAGAGAGGTTTGCTTATTAACATGACTGACAGGCTGTCACTTATGAAGACAAATAAACCGTATATGGTGTTACGTTTTGCCCATACGTTGCCGCATTTAAAAAGATATTGAAAATAAATCTCAGTAATGATCTCAAAGATCTGACACACATATCGTAAGATGTCACGTCTATAAACTAACAGCTTCCTCTGCAGGTGACGGATTGTTGGAAAAACATCAGCTCAGCATTCTGTGTCCACACATGGCCTAAAGCGATGAGGCTGTCGACTCGCTGGAGGGAATGATAATATTGAGATCAGGGCAGGTGTGAAATATTGCTGAGATTACATTGAATAATAGATGAAATGTGGGCAGATTTACTCAATTTGCTTGAAATAATTAAAGATTGGGAGTTAGCACCAAAGGCAGCTGTTAGCTAAAGTTTATTCTGCTTTTTAAAACGTGAGTGCTTTTTTCAACCAAAAAATAAATAAATTATCATTATTTACTCACCATCATGTCATTTGAAGCTCCATTGTCTATCTTTGTTCTTCAGTACCCAAATGCAGATAAAAAAATATATAATAAAGTTGTTTTGGGTTGTTTGGTTACTAAGTGACTGCCTCTTCAAGCTTTTAAAAGACCCAAGTGTCACTATATGTACGATTTTTGTAATAAAATATTCACACACTACTAGCACAGTGTATTTAATGTAGTTGTTTACTTACAGTATCCCAAACGTTCCCAAGGATTTGTAAATCTAGAGAAATTCCTGTTTTAAATAATGGCTTATCGCTTGAAAACTAGGGCAAGTCGCCTTGCAGCTAATTCATTGCATAAAATAATGCGCAGTGAATAATTAGCATTGAAAAGGTGTGATTTAGTTATTTTTGTGACTGACCTTATTGCATATGCATTTCTAAGAGTTTCCCTTTCAGACACAAAATTTATGGGAGGAGATTATTTAAATGATTCACGCAACTTGATTTACTTATGTTTGTGCGTGTGATGTTACTGGTATGTGCGCCATTATTTAACACACAAAGCATATCTTAAATCATTTTGCGCTTGAAATGGCTGAAATTGTAGCTAATAGAAGAGGCATCATTTAATTTGCCCCATTTAATAAATCTGGCCCTAAGTGTCTTAACTCGTCAATGGTGGGGAAAGAGTTATCTCGATGAGTTAAGTGACGAGAAAACATTGAGGAGTTATCTCGTCAATTAAGAGCAAACATTTCCCTGTCAATGACGCTTTCCTGATGAGTTTTTACAGTAATCTATCTACAGTAATTCCACTATTATCCAATAGATGGCGCCCTTACCCATCATAACGGTGTAAGAAAAGTCAAGTTAGTAAAAATAAGTTGAAGCTTTTGCATTTTGGCCCAGTGTTTTGATGGTTTTCACCAACGCACAAACAACTTAAGGAGTCGAGTGTGCAAAAACCACGATCAAATAAAACTCCAGCTCAATGATTCAGAGAGACGACAAACTTGACAAGAAGATCGTCTGTTTGTTGAGCATCCAGATCTAAAGGCTTGCGCTCTCTGAAATAAACTGGCAGCGTGTCAGACCCCGTCAGCTCTTTTTGAGAAACCATGAGAGCATCAGAGGAGTAAAGTGGTTTGGCCAACAGTAGAACTTAGATGAGATCGAAACAGAAACAGAAAGGCCATTGTGTAAAAGTAAGGAGCCTATTATAACATTGTGGGTGTTTGTGATCTGCCTAAGGGTCTGTTAGACCTCTGAAAATCAGACAAAAGTTGCTTTCGAATGCCTCCGCTAACTTTCATGAGCCGACCGAGGTATTAGCTTGGCACAAAATCAATACTCTATTGTTCAAACATTCTTTCACCTGTTATAAATGCGGACCGAGCTTGAAAATGATTATATTGATTCGTTCTGCTTGTTTTCCTTTTGAAGTTTGACTGGCGTGCTTCTCATTACACTTTGCACAATGATCTTACTCCCATACATTTATGGCTGATTGGAGATTGGAGTTGCATTTATTATGTTTGTGATGAGAATCCATTTGTCAGGTTTTCCCAAAGATAATTTTTCCCACCAGCTCATACAAACACTATCCATTGAAAAAAGTCATTTTTCCGAGGTTTGAAATGGTTTGATTGTTTTAAAGGGTAGATTTCATGAAAAAAGCTGATTTTTTTCATGTTTAAGTGCTATAATTGGGTTCCCAGTGCTTCTATAAACCTAGAAAATATGTAAAAGATCAACCCAGTAACTTAGTTTTGGTAAAGCATTCTCTCACTGCAAAAATGACTTTCTTACTTAGTATTTTTGTCTTGTTTTCAGTAGAAATATCTAAAAATTCTTAAATTAAGATGCTTTTTCTTGATGAGCAAAATGACCTAAGAAAATAAGTCTAGTTTTAAGGCAAATAATATACAATTTAAGTGAAATTGTCCTTAAAACAAACAAAATTATCTGCCAATGGGGTGAGAAAAAAAATTGTGAAATAAGATTTCGTTTTTCTAAATAACTTAATTCAAGTAAAATTTTCTCATCCCATTGTAAGATATTTTTGCTTGTTTTAAGCACAAATTTACTTAAATTGTAGATTTTTTCACTAAAAACTAGACTTATTTTCTTAGGTCATTTTGCTCATCAAGAAAAATACATCTTGATTTAAGAATTTTTATATATTTCTTCTGAAAACAAGACAAAAATACTAAGTAAGAAAGTAATTTTTTGCAGTGCTCCAAGCATGTGAAAAAAATAACTCATTGAAATTTGGCTCCCCTTGTGATGTCAGAAGGGGGTGTTATAATAATACCACCCCATAATCTGCACTATCCGACCACATCACTGCCATTTAGTGCAGAGAAAGAGAGAGAGAAAATAATTGACAGCACAATTGAGTTTCATTTTCAAGAAACCGCCATTATGGTGATCAGTGTTTGCATTATTAGCTCATTTGCATTTTAAAGGACACACCCATAAATGGCGCATTTTTGCTCACACATACAAAGTGGCAAATTTAACAGTTATAAAAATGATCTTTGGAATATTTTGAGCTAAAACTTCACATACGTACTCTGGGGACACCAAAGATTTATTTGACATCTTAAAAAAGTCTTATGAAATCTCCCCTTTAAAAGGTTCATGCATGTCTGGGTTATTTCAGTACACATCATTTAAAGGAATAGTTCACCCCAAATTGACTTATCTTTATGCCAGAGGTCTTCATTCACCCTTTTCAGGCCAAGGACCCCTTAATGGATAGAAAAGAGGAGCAAGGACCCCCAGTACATTATGATGGTTACGTTGCAAAGATACCATATTAAAATAATATTTTTTGGCACATACTGTTAACATACATAACGTTTTTATTTTACTGATGTTAATGTGGAAATCTTTACTTTAATATGTTTTAATTTGTATTTTTAGCCTATTAATGATGCCCAATTTACCCCCCAAAATAATTTTGAATTCAAACAATAGTTGGACGCCTTTAATACCTAACTCTCAGAAAAAGGCACAACAGCTGTCACTGGGATGTTACCCTTTTAAAAGGTCCCATGTACCATCATTTTGATACAGATATTAGGTACCAATATGCACCAATATGTATTTTCTGAAAAGATACACTGCAAAAAATGACTTTCTTACTTAGTATTTTTGTCTTGTTTTCAGCAAACATATCTAAAAATTCTTAAATTAAGATGTATTTTCTTGATGAGCAAAATGGCCTAGGAAAATAATTCTAGTTTATAGACAAAAAATATAAAATTAAAGCGTATTTGTGCTTAAAACAAGCAAAAAATTTTGCCAATGGAATAAGAAAAATGTTCCTTAATTAAGGGTTTCCTGAATATATTTTTTTCTTATTCCATTGGCAGATTTTTTTGTTTGTTTTAAGCACTAATTTACGGAGCCCCTAAGAGAACATGGAGAAAAAATTAAATAAGTTTAGTTTCGCGTGCGCACGTGAAACTACCGTGTGCGCACGTGAAACTACCGTGTGCGCACGTGAAATTATTGCGTGCTTTTTTATTCCAATGTCACCTTAGGGGCTTGGTACTAATTTACTTAAAGTGTATATTTTTTGTCTAAAAACTAGACTTATTTTCTTAGATCATTTTGCTCATCAAGAAAATACATCTTAATTTAAAATTTGAAAGATATTTTTTACTGAAAACAAGACAAAAATCACCCCAGTGACAGCTTTTGAACCTTTTTTTCTGAGAGTGCATCACGGACCCCTAATGTGTAAACCCCTGTGTTATAAGTTAGTTGATGTCCAGCAGAGGGCGCCTTTATCCCAGGGTTTGTCAATGTCAACACCAAATGTATGTTTGGTAACAGATTAACATGAATTCAGTCGTAGAGCCTAAAATTAGTATGAAGGTTTTACGACTTCTGTGACTTCTGTATCTCTAGGTTGTCAAAGTCATTTGAGTCAAGTCTATCGGTATAAAATCATAAATGTACCCAAATTAAAATGTCACTCTATGGTGTTATATATCAACTTTAATTATTGCCTGATTGCCACCGCATATTAATTAAAGTGAATCTTTCACCTTCGATAACTTTTAAAATGCATTAACAGCTAATTTAATATGGCAAATGAATGAATAAATAAATAGGCATGTGTGTAATATATAATAAGATAATCTTATAAAACTCAACCTTTTTATTATGTGTAAAATGTATTATGTAATAATAATTAATTAATATATAGTGTAGCATAAATTCATTTTGCCTGATTGTTATAGCTTATTAAAATGAATCCTTTACCTTTTAAAACTTTAAAGATAACTAAAAGTTCACGGTATGCATTAATACATAATTTAATGTGGCAAATGAATAAATAAATACGTATGAATCTCTATAGTGTGAAAAACTAAGAGCTGGTGTATTATACTTATTTATTATTGAAAAATGTAAAATATCCTCTTTTATAACCCTTAGGGTAACTGAAAAGCATAAATAATGAACCTAATATAGCAAATGAATGAATAAATAAGACAGAAGTGATGAAACGACTACCTTCCCTTTGAAGTTATGTAAGCGATATACAGCTGTAACAGATACACTTTATATAACAACACACTAAACTAAACTCTTTATTCAAACAATTCCAACTTAACATCCAGTTTAAAGTTCAAGCATCTATTTTTAACCAGAAAACTCTTGAACAAACCAAAGTTTGCCGACTCTACTAATCCACAAGCCCTAAGCCGAGCTGCTATTGAATTTACAGCCCCCCTCGTGCATTTTCTCCAGCTTTTCACCGTGTTCCTTGGCAACACTGGTCTGAGATCTGCTCTCCGGTTTCCACATAATATGTCAGGTTGAAATTACGATACAGCTGGGTTGCCCGGGCCGTTCGTGAGGTACACGCACTCATTATGGGATCCTGACAGAAAGCCAAACACCACTTTTGAACATTTATCTTTCTGTCTTATACTTCGATCCCGTCTGACTCGCCTAACGCCTTGTGTTTCATAGCTGCAACGCATTAACGCCTCTGGTTATCTTTCACCAATATACAGTACACTGCAAAAATCCGAAGATTTATAGAACATTTTCCTCTGTTTATTTCATATTGACCTTAGCAGGGATGGATTACAAATCAGGCCAATGAAGCCAGGGCAGCTCGGAGACCCTCAGTGGCCTGCCACACCTGGAAACAACCCAGATGGTAACGCTGTTAGACAAATAGGAAACGAACGTGTGCAAGTGACTGAGAAATGTAAAACATGACTTGTTCTCAGCACCAACAGGGCCCTTATTTTCGTGTCATATATCCCACACGTGGTGTATAAATTCTTGTAATCGCAACTTTGAGACTTTGTATTACGCAACTGCCACTTTATTTCTCATATTTACAATGTCATTTCTTTTTATTGGACATTATGTTTTGGAACTGCGAGAAGGCAGGGTCTCCAAAGACCTTGTGCCTTTCATAACCCCTCCTTAGACATTAGTGAAAGCAGACGACATAGTTAATATGATGTGAATAAAACAACAGGCTGTGAGGGGCAAACAGTCTGCCTTCATATCTTCGGTCACATTTAATTTTTACAATCCACTGATGGAAATATTTTCAGTAGCTTCTATTGTTTTACAACATTTCAACCAAAACCGAAATTCTTTACTTTTTTATGTGGATTGTACCGAGCCTCTAAGGTGACATTGGAGTAAAAAAATAAAAAGTTTAGTTTCAAGTGCAGAATATTTTTTAAAGTTTAGTTTCGCGTGCTCACGTGAAACTTTCGTACGCGCACTTGAAAGCGAAAGTTTCACATGCGCACGCGATAGTTTCACGTGAGCACGCGATAGTTTCATTTTCAAATTTTCATGCGATAGTTTTCGCCGGTTTCAGCTTAAAAACATTTCGAGGACCGAGTTGCTGAATTGTTTCACGTGCGCACGCGAAAGTTTCACGTGAGCTGCGATAGTGATAGTTTCACGTGAGCACCCAATAGTTTCACGTGTCCGCACGCGAAACTTTCAAAATTTTCACGCGATAGTTTCACCGGTTTCAGCTTAAAAACATTTCGGGGACAGAGTTGCTGAATTGTTTCACGTGCGCACGCGAAAGTTTCACGTGAGCTGCGATAGTGATAGTTTCACGTGAGTACGCAATAGTTTCAAGTGCGCACGCGAAAGTTTCACGTGAGCACCCGATAGTTTCATGTCCGCACGCGAAACTAAATGTGGTAGTTTCACCGGTTTCAGCTTAAAAACATTTCGGGGACAGAGTTGCTGAATTGTTTCACGTGCGCACGCGAAAGTTTCACGTGAGCTGCGATAGTGATAGTTTCACGTGAGTACGCAATAGTTTCAAGTGCGCACGCGAAAGTTTCACGTGAGCACCCGATAGTTTCATGTCCGCACGCGAAACTAAATGTGGTAGTTTCACCGGTTTCAGCTTAAAAACATTTCGGGGACCGAGTTGCTGAATTGTTTCACGTGCGCACGCGAAAGTTTCACGTGAGCTGCGATAGTGATAGTTTCACGTGAGTACGCAATAGTTTCAAGTGCGCACACGAAAGTTTCACGTGAGCACCCGATAGTTTCATGTGCGCACGCGAAACTAAACGCGGTAGTTTCACCGGTTTCAGCTTAAAAACATTTTGGGGACAGAGTTGCTGAATTGTTTCACGTGCGCACGCAAAGGTTTCACGTGAGCTGCGATAGTGATAGTTTCAAGTGTGCACGCGATAGTTTCACGTCTGAACGCGAAACTAAACGCGGTAGTTTCATCGGTTTCAGCTTAAAAACATTTCGGGGACTGAGTTGGTGAGTTGTTTCACGTGTGCACATGAAGTTTTACGTGAGCACGCTATAGTTTCACGTGCGCATGCGAAACTAAACTTTATTTATTTTTTGCTCCATGTCCCCTTAGGGGCTCCGTAGGATTGGCTGTTTGTTTACCCAACAAAAACACAAACCTTGTCTCTGTGACATCATGCGCATGTGTAAACTCTGACTAAAGGCATGTGTGAGTATAACCAAAACAAAGTCGTCCGTCTTTATTAAAATTTACTTAATTCTGGTGCTTTGTGGTAACAAACCTACCTCATAGTCTGTCTAAACAAAACTGCTGAATGCTTTTGACATTTGTATTAACTACTCTGTGGGCAGCCGTGTAGCATTTCTTTACAAAGTAACATCGCCAACTACTTGCCTGGCAAGCAATAACACTTGAGTTTAGTGGATCCGCCTAAACCAGAGGTCCCCAATTACCGGACCCAGTACCGGGTTGTGGACAAATTGCCACTGGGTCGCAAGAACGTCCTGAAGAAATGCGTATAATAGCTACGTAATAGCTTAATCTGTGTTTTGTCCTTTAAGAGCCGTATTCAAATAACATTGACCATGTCCACTATTGTACTCAGCCACTGTTAATTACTGTTAATTATTAAGACCGGATGGGCAGCCAAACTTGTTAAACAATGAACGTAAAACAATCCGCCAAAATTTGTTTTTACACGTCTACTAAAATCAAGCCATTAGTAATTTTCCTAATGCATGGTTCTTTGATCTTTACTTACGTTTAAAACGTTATACACCTCCCGGTTGGCAATTTTTTTAAGCTAAAACCGGTTTGCGGTGTAAAAAAGTTGGGGACCCCTGGTCTAAACCAGTGCTTCTTAATCTTTTTCACTTTAAGGTCCCTTTGTTGCCCACAACAATATTTAATTAACTGATGGACCCCGACACTCAATGTTTTCCAAATAAAATTAACTAGAGCTTTAAATGACAGATGAATATTCACTACTAAAAATAGCCAAAAATTAATCAGTCGATACATATATCTCTGATGTTAAAAGTTATGGAAGTTCAGTAGCTTAGTTTCAATAAACGCTCTTGTTAGACTTGGAAGTGATGTTTCATACCGAACTTGGACGTGCCAGCTGTCATAAGCCATTAGTGCGCTGCAGGATGAGAACGTCTACAGTGTCTACGCTAACTCCCACCTGAGCTTGCTTTAATCATGTCAAATGTGTTCAAAAATATCTGTGTATTACAGTTAAAGCTACTTCGGTGTATTGCATCATTCAAGCGTGATAATACCTCGCCTTTCAAATCACATGATAATGTCCTACTTTTGCTAAATCTTGACAGGCTATTCCAAGAACCTTATCAGGGTGATGTTTCAGTGGTTTAGATGTGACTACGTCTGTGAAATCCAGGAGTCTCAGAATCTGAATATGAGATTAGGAGCGTCAAACAAATTAAGTTAAACAATCTCAACTTGTTTTGCCAAACTTAAAATAGTAAAAAGTTGTTTACTTTAACATTTGTTTACAGTTTCAAAGACTGGGTCACAAATGTGGCAAGACATGCATTTCAGTGATGTGCTGATAAAGATATACAGTGTTTATGTGGGTTAAGTGTCCCCAATGTGGTACTAAGGGTATTAAAATCTCAAAATGTAGAGGACAGCAGTTCTTGTTTACTTCTGGGGCATCAAAACCAATAAGCACCGTGTTCATTATAAACAGTTTCCTGCTAGCTCCTCCCAAAACACCATCACTGATAATTCAGTCGGCTTGTTTACATTTATGCATTTGGCAGATGCTTCATCCAAAGCGACTTATAGTGCATTTGGGATTGGAATCGAACCCAAGACCTCTTGACTTGCTAATGCAATAAGCACTTGAGCTACTCTGTTTGCATGCATCATCTCTAGTGACCACACCTGATTGGATTGCAATAAAAGTTTTTGATTTTATAATATAATACATGATCCATTATCTCAGACAGGTTTATGCATGCACACAACACCATTTGTGGCTGTTTTTAGGATCAGACAGATGCTGATACAAGGTGCAAACATGGTTGTAGACGCCTTCTAGCAATTCATCTGAATGACTGTATTTCAAAGAGGGAAAATACAGTCGTACATCTGTTAGTCTCCAAGCACTTTGAATCCATTTAGCGAAACTTTCACTGGATTAAACACATTCTCGCAAATAAGGGGCGTGATTTCGAGCAGAAGAAATACGATTATTTCACGCGGTCAGGTCTTTGTGTAGCACCTGCACATTTTCTCAAAGGTACGGGTAACGAGAAGCTCACACCTGAAACTGTAACCCTGCCGAAACAACGGAAAGCGTTTCCAAATCTGGCAGCCTAAAGCAGTCGCCCGTGGATCTCGACGGATTTTAACCGAAAAGTTAAACTTCAGAAACATCGCAGGAGCAGCCATCTGGACAGACCATAAACAGACTTACTATAATTACTGCCGTGAGACGGTAATGGGCCCTGCTTTTCCCACAACCGCCCACGAGAAGCTGCTCATCCTTCGCTGCTTCTGAATTTCTTGAAATTACAACATGGCCACATGAGATTCAAGCTGTTTCATTGCTGGTGCTGTGGTACACCTACACCGTCGACCTACGCTTTTACTTAAGCAGTGAGAAATCGTGGCTCTGACGCTGCCTGTTTAATGGTTCCCTGTTTGCACCTGATGCTCAGAAACACCTGAAGATATTGGCTTTAAGTCTTATTATTGAGTATAGTGAAGTATAAAGCCATCGCGTTTGTTTGGATTCATAGATTCATTCCCACGATCCTTTGCGTGCAATTCCACCGTCTGGTTATTGTTAAAGCTTACTTGAATTTGTACTAGATGATTAGAAATGGCATCATGGTGCTTTGGGTGTCTGAAACCAGTATCCCTTTATACTCCCAGTGACAGCCTATTAAGTTGCTGACTGACCGGGCCTTTCATTTCGGACACAAGGGCCGTGTCCTTAACCGACTCCGGCTAGTTCTACGAATACGGAAAGCGTCAGCTGTAGATGGATATTATTTCTGACAACTACAGATTCTGTTTGATTTGTACATGCATTAATGTAAATGCTGGCAGGATGCCATTGGGAAGAAAATGACGCCACTGTGGAAAAAAAGTCCTTTTTTGCTGATATTAGAACTCAAATAATTAATAAATAAATAAAGGAGCCAAATCCACGGAGGTCATCCAAATTTAATCCGCAGTCATTTTTCTGATCTTTTAATGCAGGGAACCTGAATCAGCATCCGATGGGATGCTTCATCTCATGGGCTGATGGAGGTCCTGGAGGGGAAAGACGATTTGGCCGGCAGCCAAATAAACATCAGGACCAGGTGATGGGATCCGGGTCAGGGACAAATGCACCGGTCGGTGGGACGGCCAGAAATCTTTCCTCTGTCCCGGGCAAAGCCATCTACAGGATAGATTGGAAAGTGTGGGCCTATATTATGGCTTTTTTATCCCCAAAGTAGATTTATCCACAACTTGTGGCGTGTAAAATCACTCTGTCTCGGTCTCTCAGGGCTGATGGGTAATGTGGACTTGTGTCAGTTGCGGATATCAGCACAAAGGCCGTTTTATAAACAGTCCAAGCAGCTAAGCCACTTGAAATCCTATCTGAGGTGTTTTCTGAAGTAGGCATCGCCATTACGCATAACTGGTCCTGCTCGACCTATGCTGTGCAGGTGAATCAAACCTGAAATAAATCCTACAGACATGCATTGATGAAGGGACCCGAGCCGTATCCAAACACCAGTTTACAACAAACACGCGGGGTGTGCATTCACCTGGAACACCCTGGCAACTGCATAGAAACATCCTTAAAATGGGTCTTTTACTGTACACCATAGCAACTGCATAGCAATGCACTGCGCAGTCAGAAATAAAAGTACAAAGCTGTCACTGGGATATCCTTTGAAATGTCCCATTTAGGCACACATACATACCTTTGAGGTACTGCTGTTGCCTGGTGACTGAAATGTTACGTAAATGTAGAAAATATTGTGTTAAAATCTTTTGAATATGTTGTTTCTTTATTATTAACTTACATTGGCTCCAAACTATTACAATTACAGTAAAATATCATAAAAAACATGTTTTAGTTAGTGTCCTGTATCAGTTGAACTGATTTAGCAATACAAAGGTTGTTTTAAAAAAATGCATGGATTGAATGCACTGTTGCTGGGATAGCAGCGTTTGCCAAATGCATAAATGTAAATGTAAATGAAAACATAATAAGACATTAAAGAATAACACAAAACCAGTTCATAATTCTACAGAATCAATTTTTATGGTACACTACTGTTTAAGCAAAAAACAATTTGAAAATAAGTAGAGGCAATGAAACATACAGTACACTCTTTAAAATAAGGTGCTATAAAGGGCTTGTCATAGTGATGCCATGTTGAAGAACTATTTTTGGTTCCCTAAAGAGTCAAATGTTCTTAAAAGACCGATTTTTTCACTATATTTTTAGTCTATTCTATTCTATTCTATTCTATTCTATTCTATTCTATTCTATTCTATGTCTTGCCTAGTCCAGTCTAGTCTATGTATATTATATGTCTATGTCTAGTCTATGTTTATGTCTTTTGTCTGGTCTATGTGTATGTCTGTTCTATTCTATTCTGCCATATGTCTGTGGTTATTTAATTTTATTCTAGTCTAGTCTAGTCCATGTCTATGTCTTTTGTCTTGTCTAAGTGTATGCATTTTCTATGTCTATTCTATTCTATTCTATTCTATTTTGCCATATGTCTATGGCTATTTTATTCTAGTCTAGTCTAGTCTAGTCTACTTTAGTCTAGTCTAGTCTAGTATAGTCTAGTCTATGTCTATATCTAGCCTAGTCCAGTCTAGTCTATGTATATTATATGTCTATGTCTAGTCTATGTTTATGTCTTTTGTCTGGTCTATGTGTATGTCTATGTCTTTTGTCTTGTCTAAGTGTATGCATTTTCTATGTCTATTCTATTCTATTCTATTCTATTCTATTCTATTCTATTTTGCCATATGTCTATGGCTATTTTATTCTAGTCTAGTCTAGTCTAGTCTACTTTAGTCTAGTCTAGTCTAGTATAGTCTAGTCTATGTCTATATCTAGCCTAGTCCAGTCTAGTCTATGTATATTATATGTCTATGTCTAGTCTATGTTTATGTCTTTTGTCTGGTCTATGTGTATGTCTGTTCTATTCTATTCTGCCATATGTCTGTGGTTATTTAATTTTATTCTAGTCTAGTCCATGTCTATGTCTTTTGTCTTGTCTAAGTGTATGCATTTTCTATGTCTATTCTATTCTATTCAGCCGTATGTCTATTCTATTCTATTCTATTCTATTCTATTCTATTCTATTCTATTCTATTCTATTCTATTCTATTCTGCCATATGTCTATTCTATTCTATTCTGAAAATATGTCTATGGCTACTTTTTTCTAGTGTGGTCTGGTCTGGTCTGGTCTAGTCCAGTCTAGTCTAGTCTAGTCTAGTCTAGTCTAGTCTAGTCTAGTCTAGTCTAGTCTTGTCTATGTCTATGTCTATGTCTTGTCTATGTCTATGTCCAGTCTAGTCTATGTATATTATATGTATATTCTATTATATGTTTATTCTATATCTAGTCTATGTCTTTTGTCTTTTATCTTTTATCTTTTATCTTTTATCTTTTATCTTTTATCTTTTGTCTTGTCTTGTCTTGTCTTGTCTTGTCTTGTCTTGTCTTGCGTATGCGTATGTTTATTCTATGTCTATGTCTATGTCTGTTCTATTCTATTCTATTCTATTCTATTCTATTCTATTCTATTCTATTCTATTCTATTCTATTCTATTCTGCTGTACAGTATGTCTATTCTATTCTATTCTATTCTATTCTATTCTATTCTATTCTATTCTATTCTATTCTATTCTATTCTATTCTATTTTGCCATACGTATATGGCTATTTTATTCTAGTCTAGTCTAGTCTAGTCTATATCTAGCCTAGTCCAGTCTAGTCTATGTATATTATATGTATATTCTATTCTATGTTTATTTTATATCTAGTTTATGTCTAGTCTATGTCTATGTCTTTTGTCTGGTCTATGTGTATGTCTGTTTTATTCTATTCTGCCATATGTCTATGGCTGTTTAATTCTATTTTAGTCTAGTCTAGCCCATGTCTATGTCTTTTGTCTTGTCTATGTGTATGTATTTTCTATGTCTATTCTATTTTATTCTGCCGTATGTCTATTCTATTCTATTCTATTCTATTCTATTCTATTCTATTCTATTCTATTCTATTCTATTCTATTCTATTCTATTCTATTTTGCCATACGTATATGGCTATTTTATTCTAGTCTAGTCTAGTCTAGTCTATATCTAGCCTAGTCCAGTCTAGTCTATGTATATTATATGTATATTCTATTCTATGTTTATTTTATATCTAGTTTATGTCTAGTCTATGTCTATGTCTTTTGTCTGGTCTATGTGTATGTCTGTTTTATTCTATTCTGCCATATGTCTATGGCTGTTTAATTCTATTTTAGTCTAGTCTAGCCCATGTCTATGTCTTTTGTCTTGTCTATGTGTATGTATTTTCTATGTCTATTCTATTTTATTCTGCCGTATGTCTATTCTATTCTATTCTGCCGTATGTCTATTCTATTCTATTCTATTCTATTCTATTCTATTCTATTCTATTCTATTCTATTCTATTCTATTCTATTCTATTCTATTCTTGTGCAGCAGGAGTCCATTCCCCATGTGTGGCGATACTAAAAAAAGATTCAATATTCATTCACTACTATCTTTTGTTTGACCTGCTGTAGTATTGTTACTTTGTCATATCTTCTAATTGCAGACTGTGGGTATTAATTGCTTTTTATCATTAATGTCCACGACTCTTTTTTTTATCCCTGTAGGGGTGCGGGGACTCACCCATGCTGAATGTTAGAACAATGAGGAGTAGGTTTGTTAGTCTTACCAAAAAATGTATTTGTCATTCCACATGATCCTACACTATTCTTCACAGTTCACTATTAAAATGAACTGTATTGTTCATTCTTAGCTCCTTATAACCTGTAAATGACTTCATCAAGGGTGATTATCTCCCAGAATATAATGTCAAGCATGTAACATCAAAGATCTGGCCTGTGTTACGATTGCATATCATGCACAGCATGAAAAAGCGTAGCAACCGTAGGACTTGCCAACCAATCGCATTTGCAATGAATCTGTAATGTAGCACCCACACATGCACTGTGCTGTCAATAGTGCACAACAGGGATGGCCCACTTTTCCAGAAGTATTTTTCCAGTCATTTTCTCCATAGGCATTTCAAAAGAATTCAATTAAGAGTTCTCAGCCTTGAACCGAACCGAATCGGTCAGAGATGAATTGTACCATTGAAACTTTGATTTGAAAAAAAAAAAATGTCTGAAAAACATAAAAAGACAAAGGTACAAAACCTTGTGTCCTTAAAGCTGGCTCCAAATAAAACTGCACAAATACCTCTGCCAGTCAGTCTAGAAGGGAGTTTAATAGTCATAAATAAGCACACCCCTTAGTGCATGATGAGTCATCTGGGAACCAAAAGGTACTTTTAAGAGTGTGTGTATCCTTAAAGCTGCAATCAATAACTGTTGCCTCTCTATCGCCATCTCTGCTTGAAACACAAAATTGCAGATTAGACTACTTTATGTACTTACATTGCATTTACTTAAGTTGAAGTCAAATGACATTTCCAATGAAATGCTCAAATTATAAATGATCAATAACTGACTTTTTTTTCAAAGTGCAGCTATCAACTTTTATGATTACATTATCATATAAACAAGAGTTCATGTGTCCTAGACACAGACTAAAAGCCACAATCTTGATTTATTTATTATATGTTGTTTTTGTCATTGTTTTTTTCATTGTTCATTTTTACAACCAGTTAAATGCTTCAAATGCACAGAAAAATATGAACTCGACAGACCAAGTACCTCTCTAGAGACACATACTGCCTGCTTATGTTATTCAAAACACTGCCAGACACTACAACCGCAAAGAAAATATAATCAATAAATGATGTCCTTTGACACTGCCGCATGCATTTTCCTCTTTAAACGTAGGAGACAGTTCAGGTCATGATATATAAAGCATCACATTTACCATTCATATTTTTCGTGAAACTGCACAAGACGTTTTTGTTTGTTAGAAGTGTTTGTTGTTAGCTGCATGTGCAAAACTCGCAACCAAGGTTTGCTAGGTGGCAGACAATAAAACAACTCGCCTAGTAATAGCACACCTCTCCCCAAACAAGCCAATCTGATGTACTTTCATGTCCATGGCACAAACTATGTGGAAAAGTTTAATAATAAAGGTCACAGGGTTTGTTCAAATACCCAACACTGAGCAATAATAATAATAATAGGGATATTAGTGTAGCAAAGATCACTAATAAAGTAACATTTAAAGGTGCAGTGTGTAATTTTTAAAAGGATCGCTTGACAGAAATGCAAAAAAAAAAAAACTATATTATTATGGGTGTATAAAGACCTTTTATAATGAACTGTTATGTGTTTATTACCTTAGAATGAGACATTTTTATCTACATACATCGAGGGTCCCCTAACACGGAAGTCGCCATTTTGTGCCGCCATGTTTCTACGGAAGCCCTTAACGGACAAACTTTTTTTACAAAGCTATCTCCGAAGATGACACGTTTGTCTGGTGGTGGCTTCCGTAGCTTCTCTATGCTTTTTAAATGCAAACTGAGCCATTGGTTGCAATTCGCAACCTCACCACTAGATGCCACTAAAATTTACACACTGCACCTTTAATAAATATTTTTAATTTGTTTCAGATAGACCTATAAAGAAACATAATGGGGCTGTTTTCCAGACTTAAATGCCCTGGATTCATGTAAACCCTGTTTCGAAAAACTGTCCCAATATGTTAACATATAAGTAAAACAATGTTGAATGTATTGAAATGTGTACACTCTTAAAATGCTGGGTTATTTTCAACCAAAAAGGGACTAAGATCAACCCACACAGTTGGAATGTAACTCTTTCCTGCTATTGACAAGTTATCTCGTCAATTAAGAGAAATCATTTGCATAAAAACTTGTTTCTGATGAATTTTTATGTTAATCTGCAATACCGCGATTATTTAATAAATGGCGCACTTACCCAATTTGTGAAAAAACAAGCCAAAACGTTGTTTACTAATTTTAAACTCTGTGTATGTTTTGATGATCGTTCTGAATCTGATCTCTAACAAAATCCCTTCACAAAAATGCAATTATTTCAGCTTTTTGCTAAAAAAAATGTAATTTAAAGAAAAATACCCAGATTTAAGAGTTTATAAGCAGAGAAAAATATAGATTGAATTAATTTTTTTCTCCGTTTTGTTTGTTTGTTTATTGTTTGTTTAAAGGCAGAGGGTCTGTTCTTTCATTTGATATATTTGTATGTTTATATATTTTTAGAAGCAAATTTTCACGAAAAGCATTTTGTGAAACTTTTGTGAAAATCACAAAAAATGCATGCGGGCAAGTTTTTTAAAAAATGCCTTGCGGCGAATGAGTTAACTTGCTAGGTTGTTTCAACCAATTGTTGGGTAAAATAAAAAAAAATCTGGGTTAATTTAACCCAACAACTGGGTTTTTGACGCAACGCTGGGTTAAAAATAACCCAGGATTTTTTAGCATTGATGAAGACACCAGTTGAAAAAAAAACATTAAATCTATCTGGTCGATATTTCAGGCGTTCCTCAGACCTGGGTGAGCTTCTTAAATGCGAAATCATTACAGATGAATGTTCCTATTTATGAAGCGACGTGTGATGGAGCGCCACAGGGCCCGGTGATCTCCTCTGTCGCACAGGAAGACGACTTTCACCTGGGGCATGAAGGTCTGTTTAGAAGCGATTCATTTCCTCACTCATTAACGTAATGGAAGAACGTCCCGCTGTGAGAACCTAAAGAAAGGAGATAGGTAGATGCACGACACACAGGGAGAACATTCCACTTCATTTGAGCCGAAGAATACACAGACGTGCTCTTGGAGATCATAATTAAACCGCGGGACCTGAAACGAATCGCTTTCTTTCGGAGTCTAATTAGCAGTATTAATGTTGCTTGAGAGTCGATCTGTTCATACGTATACGTGTTTGCGTGCTAATGCGTACGTGCTTACGAAAAATGTGTGATGGGCTCTTCCATATCTGCATTTAAATGCAATGAGGCCAGCTACACAAAGTTCATACACTTATAAGCATTTATAACTCATAAACGGCACATGGAGGCCCGTGCCCTGACAGTGCAATTACCAACTCTCTTTTGCAAAGCAGGGGTCTGAATGGAAATATAATCTCTCTCATTATTTTATTTCTGTTTCCAGCGCACAGATGTTCTCGGATAATGTATTCTCCAGCGTGCAGGTGGCTTAACAGCCTTCTTCTAACGCGCCTTTTCCTGATAAGCACTCCATATATTCAGATGCAATTATGAGCATATAAACAAACGTCTTAATATTTGCATTGCAAGGATGAATCTTTCCTAACGCTGGCCTGAGTAGTTTTGGCTCAGAGCCCTAACCTTAAAATCATCCATATTAATGGTGCTTTCTAAGGGGAACAATCGCTGGTTATCACAAATCATGTGACTTGTTGAGAAAAACTGTATGGTTCTTTTAATAGGCATCTGTATTGTGATTTTTACCTGATGGATGATAAAATAGGCCATATATGGAGACCATGGGCTCTATCATACACCCGGCACAATGCAGTGTAATACGCGCCGTAAGTGTCAACTCGGCGCACTTATCATTTTCACGTTTAGCGCCACATTGTTTAAATAGCAAATGCATTTGCGCCCATGAGAGTTCTGGTCTAAAAATGAGGTGTGTTCAGGTGCATTGTTGGCGCGTTACTATTTTTTGGCAACTAAAATAGACTACGCCATTGACCAACAAAAACCTGCTCTAAAGTCTAAAGTCAATGGCGTAATATTGTTTTTGTTATTTAATAAACGCAATATGCGCCTACAAACAGGACGACAACGTGCATTTGCTTATCACACACATGGATGCGCAGCAGCACACAAACATTTTAAAATATGAAAAGTCAAAGGATTACAATTTAAAAGATTATAACTGAGTCTCTTGGAGCTCCTTCACCTGTAGCCTGGTAAGTAAATAAATGTTTTGCTTTAAACAAATGCAAATATTGCATCTATTTTAAAGTTTTTTTTTAAATGCTACCTCACGGATTTATTGTATATGATGACTTTGTACCTGTGGATATGGTGGGATGAAAACCTTTATGCTTTTCAAAACCCTCACGGCGCTGTCCGAGTGCTGAAATGTTTCGGAATCAGTTCGCCACACGTTTGTAAATTCTTTATTCCCTGATTGGACAAACTCCGTCATCTAAATAGGTATTAGGCATGGGGCCAGGTGCAACTTGCTTTTAAAGGGGATGAGAGCTGAGACTCTCATTGGCTTATTGCACATTACGCCCAAAAACACACCCAATACTCATTACAAAAATAGGAACAACCCTTTTAGACTGTGTGCTAGGCGCACAAACCATTTTTTCCGTCCTTAAATTAGGAAAAGTGGGTTCGGACATGCCGTTTAGACCGTGCGTGGTGCGCTTTAGACAATGTGCTTAGACTGTTAAAATAGGGTCCCATATCTATAGCATGGTGCACATTCTTTCTTGTATGTTACACTAGCTTTATAAAATAATGATTGAAAAGTTCATTAAAACTTAAATGGCAATGCAAAAATGTGTCTCTTGTGGGTCTGCAAATGGACCGATTTGTGAATATTCTCCTGACACAAACAGAGACAGCCCAAGTATGATCGAGAATTCTCTCTACCCTGTGATGCAAAAGCAATGATGTGCAAAATGTGCTTCGTCTTCGCTGCAAAACACTTAGCTTAAACTCGATAATACTTTGTATCAAATCAACGACCTCTTCGCATGTTTTTCACCTGGTTTCATAGCCACGATGTGGAAAATCACAGATATGAATTCTCGACATAAGTGGTTCACAACTGCAGGGTCACGACTCAAAACAGGGGTTGGAGTTCTTTTCTTATTGGATCTTGGATTGCATGAAAACCAATTTTCCCAAAGATTCATCATGCTTCAATTTCTTTTGTTTTTGATCTCAAAGATTTGGTACAAGCTTGTCATGTTGCTAGACACTGTTTTAGGTAAAAAAAAATTCAGTCCTGATAGCCGACTGTTTTTAATTTAGCTCAAATTGCATTTCTATCAAAGCGCTGCTTCATACCCCAAGACGTTTAACATGCTGCGACATATTCGGCTTCTTCGGTACAGTGTGGCTTTCTGCTCTGTCCTTCCCTTCTCCTCAGAGCTCTCTGCTTTCAATAATTCACAGTTTTCTTAATCTAAGGTGTTAAATAGTTAATTAGGAGGAGGGCTTGGGTCCTCTGCGGCTCCTTTTGGTCCAGTGCTCCCAAAGCCTAGTTGGCAGTTCTGAGACTCATCCATTCATGGTCATGACATTTTCCAACCCCAGCATTTGAAACCAAAGCCAACCGTGTTGTCGCTTGCCCAATGCCCTGCTTTATATACGAGTCAAAACCTTGGCTCTTTAGATGTTGATTCTAAAGCCAGACAGACAGATGGAGATGATGGGATATGAATCGCTAAACCACCCCAAAGCAGAAAATCACAGATTTTACCTAAAATAAAATTAAAGATAATAACATAAAATAGTCATGTTGATAAAAGCATAAAACAATGCACTTGCTGCCTAATATGTAGCTCTTCTTATAACCTAAAAAACACTCATTTGAAATGCGCTGGTCAAAAACCTAGTAAAACGATTTGAGCTTGACTTGTAAAAGTGTCTACCACATATAAAGACGCAAAATGTGTTTTTACCATTTCCAAAAATTAGTGGTTTTGGACATACAGGGTTTTTATTCGTATTGATATATAAGAATATTGAGGATGGCTACAGTCTTCCCGTAAAACTGTAGTATACCCATTAATGGATCTTTCCTGCGGGCCAGTTCACCACAGAGACTTATAGAAAAGCAATTCTAGTCAATCCAGTAGTGTAATTGGCCTCCAGTTTCTTTGCTACCGACAAGGTTGAGAGGGACATTACTGTGTCTGCTCCCAGGTTTTATTAGAAGTTTTCAGCTTTACAATGCAAACATTAAACTTAACAAACCAATAAAAAGATGCCGTTGACCTCATGAGAGAATCGCTTCAGTGTAAAGCCTGTCACTGATGTTTACGAGCCGAATTCAACCTGAGAAAACGTTAAAGTCTCATCGGCATCAAAGATTCAAGGTTGGGCTTTATTGGAGCTGTTAGTGTCAGCGCTGATGGCCGAGGTGCCCGGACAATGAGTCGAGATTACTATACTGTCTGAGACCTTTCCGCATAGTTCGATGTAAAATTGTAATAGTCCTTTATGAATAATAAATCGCAAATATAGGACAGAGGATGATTGTGACAATAATGAATAATTTACACTTATTTTACAAGCACAACACGATAAATGAATATTACACTTTAAAAAGCTCTTGATATGCTCCACAACTGACAGTATGTGATTTGGCTATCCACATTTTAATGCTATAACATACATTGAGATTGCTTCTAACTTTGTGGGAAGAATTTGGGCACGGCCTTTTCTGTTTCACTATCCATTTAGGCATGGTTTACTGAATCTGCTAAAGAAGAACTTGGCGAGCCAGCACAAAGCCCCCTGAGCACATTTGAAATAAATTGGACGCTGACTCTGAACCAGGCCCCAGGCCTATCGTCCGACATCAGTGCCTGACCTTAATGATGCGCCACGTACCAACATCTCATGCAAAACCTAGCCAGACGTGTGGACGGCAGCTGCCATAGCTAGATGCTGTGGAATCCATTTAGCGGCAAAGATTCATGGGATTAAATGTTCAACAAGCACATAACAGAAGTATGCATACTACTCTACATGTAGTTTAGGTATGTAGCTACACATGCAGCCCAAAATAAGTTTTTAGGTTGTTTAGTATTCCAGCCCGTTCTGACATTTCCATTCACATCATTTAGAAGATTTGGGGTGGAGGAAGTCTGTAATATTGATCACCAAATGAGACCAGGGGATTGTGCGAAAGTCCATCCCTTTGTTCATAAAAGGCCTGTTAGGTTTATATAAGTCGGCCCTCAATGGACTGAATAAACTCAGAGCCCATCTGTCAGCTTGACACGTCGGTAATCAGCCAAAGTCTCAGCTCTGCGTTTCGAATTTAGCCTTTGTACTGAAATGAATGTCTGTCTTCCATTTTGTAATAAAACCGCGAGGAAGGCTGCTTAGCGAGATTGTGATTATGCACTGACAAGACTGCTTAGAGCTTTTCTATGGCGTGGAGTGGAAAGGAGGGGGAGAGGATGAATCGGCCGAGATGGGTTTATTTATATAATTCACCTCGGCTCCTGTAGGGGGAGCTATGCCATTGATAAAACCGAGCTTGGAAGCCTCACCTACCTTGTGTGAAAAATGAATTCATCCTTTTTTCCTCTGAAGATTCTTCAGTACCTCAGTTTACTTGTCTTTTGTTATATCAGAACGTGTCTTTATTGAAAAAAAAAAAAATAAACGAAATGGCCCTGAAGTGTTTAACACCAAACAAGCCATACCAGGAACCCTTACAGATGAATGCTTGTAAAGACTATTTGCGCAGCCAACGGTGGGGTGGGGGCTTCCGTGATTGGCTTTCCCCTGTAGCAGACGGACGTATTACTATATCATCTTGCATGGCTATCCATATCTTTGCCTTCATGACTCATTCTGGGATAGCAATCACCTCCCACCGGCCCTGTTTTCTTTTTATACGCTGACACGTTTAAGCCCCCTATTGTGGGTAATTTGTCAAATGAGGAGAACCGGACTTCATTTTGATATAAGATCAATATTCTTCTTAAGAATGGGCGGCAAACTGTGTAATTTGATTAGGCGACGGCGGCTGAGCTTCAAAGCAGGGAAATGTTTGGTATCTTCGTGTTGACTCTGTGAGGCACATGTCATTTTGATTCCAGACAGAACGCGAATAAATAGAAACAGGGCTGACGGCGTTTAATGTCTGCAAAAGCACAGCATGTTAAGAGCGTGCAGTTGGGCTAAATCAAACTGTCTCCGTGATGGCATGTTTTGCTTCCATGTCAAAGCTGCCCGAACTGTCTCTTGCATCGCAGATGGAAAGAGAGACAGACGGAGATAGAAATAGAGAGAGAGAGAGAGGTGCAGTAATGAAGACAGTAGAGTAGGGGTGGGTGGGATGATTAACATATATCACACTATGATTTATCTTATATTACAGTAGTTATGTAGTGTTCTTTGCGTTGGCAGGTCTTAGGTCATGGGTTTGTTTCCCAATGCACTGCAAGTCTCTTTGGAAAAAAGTACCTGTTAAATGCATAAATGTACACTCACCTAATACCGTGTTTGACCCTCTTTCGCCTTCAGATCTGCCTTAATTCTACATGGCATTGATTCAACAAGCTGCTGAAAGCATTCTTTAGAAATGTTGGCCCATATTGATAGGATAGCATCTTGCATCTTGATTTGTGGGATGCACATCCAGGGCACGAAGCTCCCATTCCAACACATCCCAAAGATGCTCTATTGGGTTGAGATCTGGTGACTGTGGGGGCCATTTTAATACAGTGAACTCATTGTCATGTTCAAGAAACCAATTTGAAATGATTCGAGCTTTGTGACATGGTGCATTATTCTGCTGGAAGTGGCCATCAGAGGATGAGTACATGGTGGTCATAAAGGGATGGACATGGTCAGAAACAATGCTCAGGTAGGCAGTGGCATTTAAACGATGCCCAATTGGCACTAAGGGGCCTAAAGTGTGCCAAGAAAACACCTCCCACACCATTACACCATTGCATTAATGAAAAACTAAACAGGTGTTTCTAATAATACTTTTGGTGAGTGTATGTATCAAAATGCATTTGGCAGAAAGGAGTGTATTTTCAGAGGTATGAATGTTCCCTGGGGGTCGAACTTTATGTTGCTAATGCAATGCTCTACCAACTAAGCTATAGCAACACAATATTTATTTTTTGTTTTTAATCTGTCAAATGACCGTGTTGAGAAGTGCATGAATAGAGGATGCACCTTTTCACACTCCTCAACTCAATTCATTTCTCCTTCACGGAAAACCTGTGCTCAATGCGGAAATCCCTCGATGACGCTTGACGCGCCTCTGCTATTTGCAATTTCAAACAAATTTCATTTATCATCAGCGCGTTTGTTCCTCTGCTCCGGCATCTCTCCGAGATGGGAGGAGAGAGAAAGAGGAGATAAAGTGAAAAAAAAACAACAACAACAAAAATCGAGAGAGGCAGAGGCACAATTATTCCTGTAGCTCTTATTTTAATGAAATGCAAAAGTAATTCCCAAGTGAAAGAAGCGGTAATTGCCCAAACAGTATTATAATGTGACAATCGTAGTAGAACAAAGTATGAAATTGCAGGGGATTTTAATCACGGGTAATTCTCGCAACAAGCTTGACGAGTTTACATAATTAGAAATAAATAAAGAAATAAATAAAAACATCTTTGAAAAATAGGGTTTTGTTTGCATGTCGGGGATCATATTCACACTCTCGCCTTGGTTTGCAATCCTTGGGGTTTGATAGGCAACGTTTAACAAGCAATAAAGTGTATGAAATTCAGAATGAGTCATTTTAATCCCCAGGCTGTTCACTGTATAGACACGAAAAACCTCTACATTCAAGTACTTATGAATCATATGGAAAGAAGTCCAAGAGCATTATATAAGACAGATGGAGATGAAATTGAAGCTTGAAGAAGTTTCACAACCAAGATTTAGCATTGGCAACTTTCTATTACAAAAATTAACCATGGTTTCACTATAGTAAAAAACATGGTTACTGTAGTAAAACCATGGTAACCACAAAATAACCATGGTTTCAACCATAGTTTATCCATGGTAAGTCATGGTTTTGCTAATAGTATCCAATACACCAAAAAAAAAACATGGTTACTACACTTTTACCAGAAAAAACATGGTTAATTTTCATAAGGGAGGGATTTTCATCTTGTTTTGGAGTAAAAAACATTCTGAATATTTACAGATCTGCAATAAATCGCATGGCTGAGTGTTTCCGTAGCAAGTTAGATGAAGAGAAACTTTGAGGCGGCCAATTAAAACGGTTGTTTAATAGCAGGAGGCAATTGGCATTTTGGTGCCCACAACAAATGCAACATAAAACATGCAGCATAAATGCTAAACAAAAACAAATGATAGAAACCGAAAGTTTAAAAAGCAATCACTCTGTTCCATCCAAACTGATGGTTTTGTCTCCAGATGCACACCAGTATTGTTTTTGTAAGATATGTTTGTAAAACCTACTTAAATGTCCTCATATAACTAAGGCATGGTCCTGGATTAATCTAAAACCTGTCCGGGAAAACGCCCCAAGATGCTTTTGTGTCTGCTCACAAGTGCTTTAATTTAACTTAAACCCAATCCTCTACTTGTTTTATTTTATATGTTTCTGTGCATTTCAAAGTTTGAATAAATGATTAAATGATAAAGAAAAAAATCATCATTGAACTCACCAATCTAACTGAAGCACTTATTTAGGCATTTCTACAGTGACTCAAAATCCTACAGTTAACTCATATTAAAGAAAAAATCATCATGGACGTGGTACTTTGAAGGATTTAGGTAAAGAGATTTGGTTTTCCTTACTGGGAAAACATTTATTTGATCACTTGTGTCCACTTCTAGAATAAGCATATGAAAAACAAGGCCAATTAATCATCAAAACAAGTAATTAACTAAACTTTAAACCTAGTTCCCATAGGAAGTCACAAAACAGCCTTATTGGAAAATAAGACAATGCCCATGTTAATTGCAAAATGCATTCAAGACCATTTTTATTTATTTCACACTTTCAACTTTTATTTCATCAGGTGAATCAAATCAATAGTTGAAACTTGCTGTTTTCAATGCTTCTTGGCTTGCTACGTTAACAAAACAAGTCTAAAGGGGATTCGAAAACTAAAGACAGAACCTAATAAAAATCGAATGTAATCAGCGTAAATGAAAACATCTTCAGGGTGCCAGTGTTATCTGTTGAAAAGCAATATTTGAGAAAACAAAGCAATTTTGAAAAAAGAGTTACAATCAAGTAATAGGGAAAATTAATTAGTTTCGATAAAAGTAATGGAGCAAATAAGCATTCCAGTGTCACTTCAAATCCAATGTTTATACTTCAAATCCTATTACTACACATGATTCACAGAATGTTTTTGTAAACAGGGCACTGTTTTTTTTTAAGGGGAACCGTGTGCACAGACAGACATTAAAATAAATATTATAGTGCGTCCACACTGTATTCTTCATAATGAAGTTTATTTAACTAAGTTCAGGAGAAGCAAGGTCATGTACTCCAACCAGTCAGCATGAAGAGCTCTCTTTGTATAAACACTTTTATTGGATGCAAACGCATTCATGGTTACGCATCTGGATGAAACTTAACTTCGGGTCTCTGTTTGTTAATGTTCTGGTTAGTCTGAACTCTTGAAAATACATCAGATAATAACAAATGTTTTGGTTTCTGAAAGATGAGGGGAGACGGTTATCATGGATCACCGCTATGTGAAGGAAGGTTTGGCAGCCGATCTGTAGTTCATTTACACAGTAACGTGTCGTTTTTGATACGCTTTAGCTATGATTTGAACTAAGGTCATCTACTTGTTGTTATTTTGCTTGTTTTCAGAAATAAACTCTAAAAGGACTCTGTTGGAAGTTTTGTGGAAGTTTACACTGAAAAAAATGATTAATTGAATTTAATAAATTTTTTTAAGGTAAGTGGTTGCAATCAATTTATTTAAGCTACATTTAAACAAAAAAGATTAGTAAAGTAAAATAAAGCGTAAAACTTTTGTTTAAATGTAGCTTAAATAAATTGATTGCAACCACTTACCTTAAAAAATTGATTAAATTCAATGAATCATTTTTTTTTAGTGACCGGAAGTTACATTTGTTTCGCAAAAGCCGTTTGTTTTTTTAGGGATGCAACGAAAGGAAAATTCTTGTCAAAGCCGATATAATGAAAAACTCATCCGAAGGCCATATACCGAATAGGGCTGTGCAAAAACACCGATACAGCTAACTATTGTGATAGTTAGCTGTATCGATAGTGTATCGATATTTCGATCTCTACTATCGATATTTAAAAAAACATAGAATCTCTCAGTGTGCATCAAACAACCTCCTCTGCCGTTGCTGTAGTTATACGGCCATTCGGCCAATGTATCAGAAGTTAGAGGGAGTGAGAAAATGGCAGAAAATTTTAAAACAACTGCAGCTTTCAAAGAGCTGCAGGTGTTATCTCAATTTTTTTTACATATTTGATAAAAAAAGAAAAAGTATTGCAATGTATCGCAACATGCAACGCATTGTACTGTATCGTGATATGTACCGTACCATGGCACGTACCGTGATACGTATCGTACCGGGAGGCTCTTGCCAATACCCAGCCCTAATACCGAATAACCAAATTTGTTTTAATTTTCCTAATTATTTTGCCAATTTTCTCAGGGAGAGAGAGAGAGAGAGAGAGAGAGAGAGAGAGAGAGAGAGAGAGAGAGAGAGAGAGAGAGAGAGAGAGAGAGAGAGAGAGAGAGAGAGAGAGAGAGAGAGACGGTGGTTAGATTGACAGGAGATGACAGAAGAAAAATCACAACAAAACGGTCTATCAAAAAAGCGTTTGTCATTGTAGGACTTTACTGGTTTTAGGAAGTTTTTATTACATACTGCTGACGCTCTTCGTCGTTCAATGACATGAGATGTAGAGCTAAAGTCTATTGTTCTCCATGCTTATGCATTCAGCAGAGAAATACCCAGTATCGCTGCCTTGTCTTTCTCAAACGCTGCATGATGTTCAGGCTGTCTTGATTTTAAAATAATAAATGAAACTTGTAGTACTGTTTGTTTTTGCGTCTTTCTCGGACACTTTAAAATGCTTATCAACATGTTTGCTGCATTTGCCCATCTCTTACTCTGCGCTGGTTACTATTTGATTGTGTAATCAGAGACCTTATTGTTCAGTAAAATTTATTGTGCCTTTTAAAGGCACACCAGGCAAGTCTGAGTATTATTTCTCTACTAGCTCCCCCTAGTGTCTGGGAGTAAATGCTTTCTATATCTGAGACTTTACGAGACTGAAGGACACCGGGTCGGATACAGCGAACTTGCAAGTGGGGTATTCTTCCTACAGACGGTAGGTGCAGGCGAGAGGGTCTTCATTCGTCATGTAATGAGTCATTTAACCATATACCGACTTACGAAGATGATTTATTAACATAAAAATGCTGCCTTGTGTCCCTTTAACTTGTTCGGCCAAACACCGAAAATTTCTTTTTTGCAGAATAATTTGGGTTGCCAAACATTCAGTGCATCCCTATTTATGTTGTTACTGCTGAAGCCATTTATAGCCGTCCCTTACTTCCGTCCCCCACAGTTATTTGCAGCATCCCTCCTTCACAATATTCCCTCACTCTCTGTTTGTACATCCATCCCAGTTAAGGGGGGGGGGTACACTGGGTTTGGGCTAATATTCCAAGCTCTCAGCCGTCCCCCTGGACAGTGGACCAAATATGCTTCATCTCATTAATTTATTGATTACATGTTAATGTGAACTCATGAACTTACATTTCTAACGATCTGAGCCCCCTTAAAAACGTTAAAAAAACTTCACGTAAAAAACACCATAACAAATGTGTTGATTAACTTTTATGTCAAATACTTCCAATCAGAATAATGACATACTGGTAGAAGTTACATCTGCAATGGCATTTACGTTTGTTTATGTTCTTTCTAATGCTGCTCAACTGTGACATTAATGCATTTGCACAACAACTGCGTTATGTTATAAAATGAATGTCATTTTAAATACATAAAGTACGCTTTATGAACAATGAAACTGACTAAATCAGTCACATGATTGATTGTAATGTTTAACGCTGCAAAAACATGAATGCTACACTTTTCATTTATTTTATTTTTTATTTTAACTGCAATAAAAAAACAACAACATTTTTGCACAAATTTTGACCTCATATGTAAGCATTTGTGATTCAGCACCCCCGTGAACTCTAGTGCCGTAAGATGAATAGAAATATAACGTTGAGAATGTCACATTTTGAACCATACATTTTCTACACTGCAGGGGTTAACTGCACATTACCATACTGGGTTTGGGAAGTGTTGTGAGCATTTCTAAGGACATTTAAATTCTTCAGATAACAAAATGGAGCAGCAAGGAGCCCATGACCGCACACAGATGTTGATGCAGCCTGCCACCTGAATGAAGCAACATGTAACATGTTCAAAACCTTATCAAAAATCGCTAAAAAGTGGTGAGGATGCAGCACAGAACTAATAATATTGTGCCTATTAAACAGATTAAAAGACAAGTGACAGATTAATGGATGCATTTGTTTTTGATCTGGAGGTTGCATGCATGTGCACCCTTAGTTTGAATGTGCATGACGCATCTGCTTGTAAACCAGTCTGTCTTCAAAATCTTATTAGACATCGTCAAGAACAGAAATTCATAAAAACCAATACCCACAAACCTGTCTCTAACATCTTGCTAATAGTTAACACGGTTATTTATCGCATCTAATAGGTTATAAATGATATAAAATACTGATTTTGTGTGCTGAGCAGATAATGTAAAAACACATTTAGAGATTTCTGCCAAAAACAAAATCGGGAAATCAAAACCAATGTCCACAAATCCTGAACTAACACACAGCTTTTATCTTCTCTTCAGAAGGTGAAAATTGATTTCGAAAAACTTAATGACCCAATTGAAACCCAGACATTCACCTTCCCAGAATGCATTTCTGTATCTTTACAGCTTTCTTTTCATTCTCATTCAGCCTTTCTATCTGATTATCAGGGGTTTTGCTCTCCTTTAAAAGCCTGTAATGTGTTTCATGAGCTCCTGTGACATCTTTGTGTGGTTTACACGCAGGGAATCGATAGAGGTGCGCAGAAGTGCGAGGGGTCGCTGCGATGCAAGCAAGAACTAAAACAGACGGTCAAATAGCTGACCTTTGAGAGCCATTTTGACAACAATGCGGGTCCATGCTGGAGCGGGTTTCCCTTTTGAAATAACGAGTGTTTTTAAAGATTTCGCTAACAGTCCGCGTTCGATACGAGGCTGTGGTTGACCTTTCGCAACAGGTTTGTTGTCCCGTGTTGCACATACACTCGCAGGGTGTTTCTCAGGGTTCACTGTGGACTGGCGAGACCAAACAGTCACAAAAAATAAAATGTTAGGAGCGAGTCATGCAGCACAACGAGAGAGACAAGAGACAGAAGAGAGAAAAATGATAGAGAGAAAGAGATCCAGATGAGGAAAAAAAAGAAAGGGAAAGAGAGACAAAGTGATGTTATACAGAGTATGGTGTTAATTCATATACAATGGTACTATTATGATTTGTGGGCATGTATCGGGGTAATATTGTGCTGTCTAAAAATCTTTACATTTATAAAGATCTTTGGTCATTTACTGCAGTAATATAATGATTTTTAGGCATGCATATTGGTAATATGGTTTTTCGGCATGCCATGTGGTAATATGTTTTTTAGGCATGTATCGTGGTAATATTATGCTGCCTAAAAATCTTTACATTTATCATGGTAATATAAAGATCTTTGGTCATTTACTGCAGTAATATAATGATTTTAGGCATGTATCGTGGTAATATAAAGATCTTTGATCATGTACAATGGTAATATGAAGATATTTGGTCATTTACTGCAGTAACATTAGGATTTATTTTGGCATGTACTGTGGTAATATGTTTTTAGGCATGTATCGTGGTAATATTATGCTGCCTAAAATATTTACATTTCTCAAGGTAATATAAAGATCTTTGGTCATTTACTGCAGTAATATAAGTTTTTTTTGGCATGTACTGTGGTAATTTGTTTATTAGGCATGCACCGTGGTAATATTATGCTGCCTAAAAATCTTTACATTTATTATGGTAATATAAAGATCTTTGGTCATTTACTGCAGTAACATAAGGATTTTTAGGCATGCATCATGGTAATATAAAGATCTTTGGTCATTTACTGCAGTAATATAATGATTTTAGGCATGTATCGTGGTAATATAAAGATCTTTGATCATGTACAATGGTAATATGAAGATATTTGGTCATTTACTGCAGTAATATAATGATTTTAGGCATGTATCATGGTAATATAAAGATCTTTGGTCATGTACAGTAGTAATATTATGCTGTTTGGCATGTACATGGTAAATGTAAAGATTTTTAGGCATGCATCATTTTAATATAAAGGTCCTTTGGTCATTTACTGCAGTAATATAAGGAATTTTAGGCATGCATCATGGTAATATAAAGATCTTTGGTCATTTACTGCAGTAACTTTAGGATTTTTTTGGCATATACTGTGGTAATTTGGTTTTTAGGCATGCACCGTGGTAATATTATGCTGCCTTAAAATCTTTACATTTATCATGGTAATATAAAGATCTTTGGTCATGCACAGTAGTAATATAATGATTTTTAGGCATGCATCATGGTAATATAAAGGTCTTTGGTCATTTACTGCAGAAATATAAGGATTTTTAGGCATGTACCATGGTAATATGGTTTTTAGGCATGTACCGTGGTAATATTATGCTGCCTTAAATCTTTACATTTATTATAGTAATATAAAGATCTTTGGTCATTTACTGCAATAATATAATGATTTTAGGCATGCATCATGGTAATATAAAGGTATTTGATCATTTACTGCAGTAATAAGGATGTTTAGGCATGTACCATGGCAATATGGTTTTTAGGCATGTACCGTGGTAATATTATGAGTTTTACTGTGGTAATTTGGTTTTTAGGCATGTAACGTGGTAATATTATGCTGCCTAAAAATCTTTACATTTATTATGGTAATATAAAGATCTTTAGTCATTTACTGCAATAATATAATGGTTTTTAGGCATGCATCGTGGTAATATAAAGATCTTATGTCATGTACAGTAGTAATATTATGAGTTTTAGGCATGTACTGTGGTAATTTGGTTTTAAGGCATGTAGCATGGTAATATTATGAGTTTTACTGTGGTAATTTGGTTTTTAGGCATGTGCCTTGGTAATATTATGCTGCCTAAACATCTCTACATTTATCATGGTAATATAAAGATCTTTAGTCATTTACTGCAGTAATATAATTATTTTTAGGCATGTACCATGGTAATATGATAATACGGTAATATGGCCACATGCCTGGTGGCCACCAGCATTCCAGCACCAAAATACAACATATGCTGGTCTTGCTGGTATGCAGTTTTTTCCAACAGGGTTTGGTAATATTATGCTGGCTGGGTATGTACTGTACTGCAGTAATATAATGATTTTTGGGTATCACAGTAATATCATATATTTTTAACCATCATATGATTAAGGCATAGAAATCCCATACAGTAGCTTTTTTAACAATGTACCATGATATGATATAACATTAAAATAAACGTAGATTTTAGGCATGGTATTACCATGTGTCATGATAGTGCAGGTATCATGGTAATACAATATTCATGGGTATCAAAAACATGAGCAAGCACAATAACAAAACAACTGTATTCTTTAAAGTACCATAGAGTACCATGTAAATACCATGCTTATTTGTTTAGCATGCAGATAAATGAATGGTTATCATGGTATTACCATTGTACCTGTCTAAAAACAGCATTAATGTTTGATTTAAGTCATTGATTTCAATCTTTGACATGATATTACTCAGTCAAAATTGAAGATATCTAGATTATATTTACACAGAATCTTAATGATAAAAATAGCCTGGGTTCTTACAGGCGGGGTCACAAATGTCTTAAAAATGTGGTATCACTGCAGTACTAACAAATTGAAATAGAGTGTGCTTTAATCCATACATTTAAGAGGTACAGCTACATTACAGTCTAGCATAATCCACACGTGTGTATGAAGATCAAACAGTACGCTTGCAGACACTATCACCTGACACTTTCTTCATCCTGCACTGTTAGTAAAAATCCATTTTAGCCTTGTATAAGAAAGCCATGAGAAGTTCATCCTCTCTCGCTCCTTCGCATGCTCTCTTCAGATTAAAGGGGAACATTTGCTTTCCCTATCAGTGTTGACGTGGTACAGCGCTCACTAAAGTCACCGAGCATCTCAACACAGTGGATTTGTGAAGTTAACAAGAAAAATCACTTTGGATTGACCTTTGAAGAGCTGAAACAACTCGGGAGTTTATGTCTTGGAACAACTCACCAGAAAATGAAAATTGTGAACTTTACTCACCCTCGAGTCATTTCAAACCCCTGTGATTTTCACACAATGTATATGTAATACACCTGATGTCTTCACAAATGTATTCTTTGTAATTTACATGAAGATAATAATGACATCGTTTTAAAAAATGTGTACTTTGAAAGCACAACTTTTCATAAAACTGCCTCCTAAGCGCCATTGCCGTGCCAAAAAGTTTACTTTTTTTTGGCAAGTCATAAAAAGTTTTCTGTTTTTAGTTAAAAACAGTGCAAAGCCTACTTACATTTCAGGATTGGCACACATAAGTGAAGCCACTAAAAAGGAGGCAAAAGTGATGGATTGCAGTTTTATTTTTAATGTGTTCAACTAGAAATAACTGTATTTGTTTAAGAGATCCGAACACATTCAGTGGACTTTGCATGACAATGATCTTTGCATAAAAATGTGCTTGTTTAAATATGTAAAATAACAGTGAATCCAATCTGATGCCTGCGTGTGACAGGGTTATTAGCGTGCCTAAAATGAGTGTCAGATTGATAATTACTTAACCGCTGTTTTGCATCCAACAAATGCATGCCGTGTTTTAAATTCATAATGGGAATAATAATGCCTGTACTGTATGATGCACTCAATCTTGTTTACAAAATACAGTCTAATTTCACTAGAATTGACCATTAACAAAATAATGTACCCACACGCTATTTAAGCACGTTTTTCTAAATAAATAAACAAATATAGAAAGAAATGTTTTTGCAGTAAGCTTTTTCCATGTGCGCTGTATTATTTGTAATGTGAATGCATCTGTTTGTTGTAATGATGTTGGTAAGAACAGCTGTACTGTATTATCTGTATAGCAGATAGTAAAAAGAGTGATTGATGCTAATGCCTCTTCATTTCTTGCCGCCCAGAGGGAGCGTACAATTTTATGGCATTAAAAACACCAAAACATCTTTACAGAGGGAAACACGCTCGGTTTCATTGTTTTATCAATATGGCCGTACCTACGTAAACTCTCAGTCAATACTGTGTTGAAATTACAGGCTTTAAAATGATAGTTCACCCAAAAATGAACATTTACTCATGTTGTGCCTAGTGTCTTTATTCTGAAATACAAAAGAAAATATTTTGATAAATGATGGTAAGCACACCCATTGACTTCCATAGTAGGAAAAGCAAATACTTGCCAACTGTATAGTTGTTTAATGCTGCATTCAGACCAGCCGCGGTAGAGGCATCAAACGCGAGTGATTTCAATGTTAAGTGAATGTAAAGGTCTCGCGGCGCGAATGAGGCATTTAGCGTTGCCGCGGGAAACGCAAGAGTTGAAAATTTTGAACTTAGGCGGAAAAACGCGCCGTGTTAACCAATCCGGAGCTTGCTCTAGTGGTGACATGATTACAGGAAGCAAGCGGAGTCGCAGAAGCCCCTACCATGATTTTTCGTGTGAATGTCTCGATGACTAGAATTCACAAAGTCTCACAAGGTTTCGTGATATAGTCATGTACTTTTTTAATTCTTTTTTCATGATATTATCACGAATTTCTGCGTTTTTCCGTGATCGTATAACGAATTCCTGTTTTCGTGTGATTATCAATTATTGGTTACTCAACTGCTTTTTCCTATTTTTAAACCATAGATTTAGTGCTTGCATTAGAATGTCACTTTATACTGTATATTGGTTTATTCTATTTTTTTCTGATTTATGTCGCCTGGTGTTAGGGTTAGAGTTGGGTTTTGGTTGGGATGTCATTTTATGTAAATCTAAACCGAAGCGACAATAGGACAAAACAGTTGAGTAACCAATACGTGATAATCACACGAAAATAGGAATTCGTTATACGATCATGAAAAAATTTGTGATAATATCATGAAAAAAATAATAAAAAATTACGTGACTATACAACGAAATTTCGTGAGACTGGGCTGGGCTTTCACACGTGAATGAAGCGAGTAAACTCAAAATAAAAAAATTTAAAAACTCAAGCGGCACACTAGACGTGGTATATGCAAATTTGACGCCTCAAACGCGGCTGGTGTGAACACACGGTAAGACTAAACTTATCAGCTACTGTATATGTGAAATGTAAATAATCTGTACATGGGCTGATTTTACACATAAACCTTTGCTATGTGCACACTTTTACTTATGATAAACATGACTGATGATTACATCCCATGTAAACAGTGGATGATGTATAAATATTTCTTCTATCTATAACATTTGTGTTACCAGACCTGTCAATCAATTTTGAATGCACATTTTAGCGGTTCCTTTGGCGTCATCGTCAGCAGTGTTGGTAAGTTACTCCAAAAAGTAATTAATTACTAGTTACTAATTACATCTTCAATAATTTAATTAGATTACTGTACAAATTACTCTCCCCAAAAAGTATTGAATTACTTATTACTAATTACTTTTTAAATACTATTGATGATACAACAAACGGCTCAGATAAATCATATAAAATGACATAAATTATTCTGGTCACACTTTTTAAGATCCAATTCTCACTTTTAACTAACTATTAACTACTTTTACCTCCATTTACTCCAAATTACCACTTATTAATAGTTAAAGTAGTTGTTAAGTTTAAGTAGTGGTAGGAATTGGGTAGGATTAAGGATGTAGCATGAGGTTTTGCATTAATATGTGCTTTATAATAAACAGCCAATATCTCAGTAATATTAATGCTAATAACCAGCCAGTTAAACTACAGTAGAGTGTTACCATTATTCTTATAAATGTTTGCAGTTGACAATATAGTTAATTATAACCTTATCAAACCGTTATGTATACAGGTTTGTAACATACAAAGTTTTTCTTACAAATTCCAGTACAACATAAATAAAAATACTTTACATTATATTTCTTTTTAAAATATATAAAAAAATATACTAGTCAAAAATGCTTTTTTTAAACATATTTCAAAATATATTTTGGCCATTTTTGTATATTTTGAAATATATTTAAAATGATAATTGAATTTTTATTTTATTTTTTACCGTATGGGATAGTATGCTTTTGGCCACTATACATACACTTAAGGGGATCCCACACTGGCCGCGCAGCTCAGCGTCGCATCGAGTCGCGTCTAGTACAACTCGGAGGTATTGTAAACCGGAAGTGCACATTAAATAGTGCGAGCTTCGTCAGATAGCGTCTACTTCAAAATGCAAAATACACGTTAGCAGCCAATGTTAATCGTTAATGATTTGGGACAAATATGATGTTATTTAATGTTAAACTATGTGAGTGGTGCTGTGTGGCGCGACAGGGATTTCCTGAGTCACAGCTGGGCGGCGCGGACAGGCGCCACCTGACAGCGCCGGTGTGCGTATACTCATAGAAAACAATGTGTTCGATTTTTTAGAACGGCGCGGCGCTGAGTTGCGCGGCCGGTGTGCGATCCCCTTTACTGTAAGTCACAATTGTTTGCATTGTGTTGGATAGACCCTACACCAGACCCTGAAAAAGTGGTCCCGGTACTAAAATCGTCCCCATGTCATGTGATGTGAACAGGCCAAAAAGAGTTTGGGTACTATGAAAAGTTTCCTGCTGTGAGAAATGCCCTACTGTGATGACACAGTCCCAAATCCTTTAGTAGTAACTATCCTGAAAGAAATTATAGATCCATTGCCCATTACATTTAAAATACCATAATCATCAGTGTCCCACATATCATCATGTGTGTGTTCCCTGGGCCTCGAACCCATAACCTTAGCAAAGATTTAGCAATCGTAAGTCTTTTTGTATTAAAATCTCAACATACTGTAGCAGCCCACCTCATGTAAACTAAAACCCCACATTTGTCAAAAGCAGGTGTTCACAAGTGTAAGTGGAAAGCAGTGTGATGGATGGATGGTGTTAGAGGTGACCACCCATACCAGGAAAACAAAGCTTGTATTTGTCTCTCACCACATTGTGCAGGGGGGACGAGGTGAATTCGTCAGGGTGGCCACCTTATGGAGTGCCAGTTGTCCGTTTCTATCTCGCTAACTTCAGGGAACAAGATGGAGTGATATGACGGCAATATATCTCAGGCTAACCTGACCATCTGTGACACCACAAAATGCAGAATTGTTTCTTGGCCGGAAGGGAGAGTGGCGGTGTGTGCGGTGCATCTGCAATCAGATCCTTCGACACATCGGAGACGAACAGCTTCCGGGGGTGATCTGCTGAAGGATGAAAATCTTATTGGCCGTGATCAGCGCTGATTACTTTAGCACTTTCCAAGCATCCCGTAAAGCATATTGTAGTCTATAAACAAACAGCGCAATTAATAATTAACCTTCCCCAACCAAATTCACCCTCTAAGCGCTGCTAAAGCGAAGTGGCCTCTCCAGCAGCTCGGAAGCCATTTTCCACGCTTGTTGAAAATCAGCGTTAAATCACTTCAGAAATCAATGGCCATTCCAATTGCTCACCCACACCGTGCATAAACGCCCGCGATATATTACACAGAAAAACCCATCACCGAAACTAATGAACGTAAATACCGGCCGCGCAAATAATGAAGTGTGGCCGTATAAATCTCACCCTCACGTGAAAGGCTGCCGAGAGAATAGACAAATATTGTCTGTGTCGTGGAGAGCGCCGGAACAGATGTATTCGGGTGGTGAGTGATTGGTTGTTTGTATGAACCAGACTGTTTGTGATTTACGGAGACCCCGAAGAGCCATTGGTTTCTCGTGAAGTCAACTAGCGAGGTAAATTTAATTAAGCCGAAAGTGTCAGGGAGGGACCACGTTTCTCAAACCTTTAAATGCAAAAGCAATGAGGTGATTACCGGTTTTGATGGCCGCCGCAATCCCACATAAAGATGTTGCAGATTACAGCATAATTTCCTCAGCAGCCAATGCAAATGGAAAAAATATACTTTTTGGATTTTAAAATAAAAATGCATCAATCTGACAATAAATGTGAATTTTTGCATTGTAGAGAGCATTTATTTGGACTTAATTGATTTTTACTAGAAAAGAAAGACTAAAATGTATGTATGTGTGAATAAAAGTTCAATGGAAAAAGTGAATCCCAACTTTTAAAAAGTACACTACCATATACTTTCACACATGAGCTAAAACTACAAAACTCTAATTTCATGGGGTCTTTGAAAGCTGCATGAAAAATTGTGCCAGTTGACGAAGGCCTGCTGATATCAGCAAAGGACTTTTGGTTATTTTTCACCCCACTTATCGGCACTGCATTTCTGCCTTCTCTATAATATGAAAATATACTTTGAACTTTTAAAATATAGTGTTGAAATAAAGTCCCTGCATATACAAGAAACTTCAGTCTCTTCCCATATTTTGATAAAACCCATCAAAAAACATGTATTAGATTACTGTGCCATAATCACTTAAGCTCATTTCATAGCTGGTTTCGTCCTTTGTGTACTAATTGGAAGTGGCTGTCATGTGCGAAAGAAGGAATTGTTTAGATTTACGATGAGAGAAGACAACAGCTCACACGTCTGTGACGCCCAATAATTAGCAACTACTCTCTGCGATAAGCTGTCTGCTTTGTCAGCGAAAGCTTTGGTGTTCGTGATAATGGTTACCGTCTACACCTGAATGTCGAAACCTGTTAATTTCTTTACAAAACCACCATCATAATGAAGATCAGACAGGTCTGGTAAGAGATGATGAAACAATGTCATTAAGTATACTGTAAAAAAATGCCAAAAAAGTCAAGTAAACCAAAAACCAAAAATTGTTGAACTTCATTTGTTAAAGGGCACCTATTATGCAAAATCCACTTTTACTTTTATTTGCTTGAACAAAATCTGTAAACAAAAATCCATCATTAAACCAAAGCAGTGTCATTAGACATGCCGTTTTGATTTTCTTATCAATGTAAAGTCACACTGATAAAGCCCCACCCACTTACAGACCTGCATAATACTCTGTCCATTAGATACTATTGTCTCAGACTGTAGATTATAGAAAAGACAGTCCTGTCTGGTAGAATTCTGAAATAAAAAACACTGATTATTTTCATGCTTATTAACTCTTTCGCCTCAATCAAGAGAAAACGCTTTCCTGCCAATGACGAGTATTTCAGGCTTTCCGCAATATCGCTATTATCCCTTCCACAACTTTTTAAACCCGAAAGTATTGCCCTATGGTAAGCGGCTGCATGTCCATGTCTGTTTTAAAGATTGCTCTGAATGGGATCTCTATGAAAAGTCCGTCACAAAAATGGAATTATCTCTGCTTTTTGCTCAAAATGTGGTGTTTTGCAGAAACCTACCCATATTCAAAAGCTGATTACAAAAAGAACTACTCAAGGTAGGATGAAATTTTTTTTTGTTTGAAAGCAGAGGGTCTGTTCTTTCATTTGGTATATTGTATGTTTATATATTTAAAGAAGAACATTTTCTGGAAGGCATTAAACTTTTGTGAAAATCATGAAAAACGCTGGCGCTGGCTGGCAACTTTTTTTTAAAACGCTGGCGGCGAAAGAGTTAATTCCAATCACATTTATACACTTCAAATGATTCACCCATTCCACAGAATTCACACAATACTATCTAGCAAACTTATTGTCTTCTATTTATAATGCTAATATCACCTATACCCCCATCCCACATTCCAGAACAATATCACCTGACCCTCATGCAGCAAACAGATATTTGAACAAACAAAGCCCAGACAAGAAAACAGGACCAGCTAAGAATATTTTATAAACAATAAGATACAGATAGTTTTAAATATTGCCACATAAAAACTTTCAAATTCTCAAATAAGTTTTTTATTTCATATAAACGTATTTAATACTCTTAACACTTTTTATTAAAAAAAGACTAAAACTAACAATAGTATCAAAGACATTTAACATCAATATTATATTTTGTTGCTACAAAAAATGATTAAAAAAGTACATTTTTAACAGTTTAGAAGTACAGCAAATTTATGTAATGTACTATTGGTGAAGAAGTGAGTTGCTGTAGCTCATTTGCATTTAAAGGTACAGACATTAAAACAGCGCATTTTTGCTCCATCCCAAACAGTGTCATTTTGGACATGTTATAATAAATGATCAGTAGGATATTTTGAGCTGAAACTACACAGACACATTCTGGGCACACCTGAGACTTACATAACATTTTGTTAAAATATATGTTGATTTAATATTATTTTTTACAGTGTAAAAATACGCTACTTGCAATTTTATGTAAAATGTGCATTCTGTTATAGTACATTAAATATCATATTAAATGTGTTTATATTTTCCCATAATGCAACACACTGCATGTGCCCTAACAAGTGAACTGTCGCATACTAATCAAAGGTGTGATTAAGTTATAGCATAATAGGGCTCGCTTGAAAAAATAAATAAAAGAACAAACATCTTTTTTTGTTGACTGTGTTTTAAATGAGGCAGAGAGAATTGCCCTGTACAGAGGATACCTGATCACCTCAAGGTACAAGATATCCGGTCCATTTCACCATGGTTTGGCTCTCTGTCATGTTTAATTGGGCAGCAATGCCAATGTTACGCACGGTCTCAATTTCTCAGCAGTAACACAATATTGCATAATGACAGTCGGCTTGAGACACTATTTATAAAATGTATTGTTTTTAGATGGCCTCTGATTGGTCAATACAGCACTCCAGCTGTAGTGCATGATATAGAAACTGTTACAGAATGCAACTAGGTACTTACTATACTATACCTTGTATAGTCATAGATGTGATGTTGACGATAACATTGTAACATTATCACTGTAATTATAAATCGCAATCATTGTTAAAGTTACACGCCCATGACATGAAACAGCTTGAATTTACCATGGCAGACAAATACAAATAAGCTTAATGCATTTAGACCCATGATTTAAACATTACTTCACGTTTGTAATTACATGTCTGCCACTATATTGATTTGAACGTATGACATCATCATATTTCTCGTATTTGTGGCCGTGAGGAAAATAATGTCTCTCTCTACTTTGGGCTTGTGTGTTGTTTTCTCTTTTCAGACTTGTTTATAACCTGCCCTGTCAAGGAATGGTCTGAAATAACCAGAACTGACAAGTAATTATACGCACAACTCTCCTCATTCGTCTCCAATTATCCCTCAACACCTCAACCTCAGAGCAATTATTCCAAATTGTGCTGCTTTGTCTCGTTTTGTTTTCTCGTCTTATTTTTGGGAAGTGCAACCATTCATTAGCGTTAAGCGGACATTGTTCACTGGTTAATAATTTCAATTGAGTTTGAAGAGGTTTAGTATAATGTGATGCCT
This sequence comes from Misgurnus anguillicaudatus, assembly GCF_027580225.2. Taxonomy (NCBI): domain Eukaryota; kingdom Metazoa; phylum Chordata; class Actinopteri; order Cypriniformes; family Cobitidae; genus Misgurnus; species Misgurnus anguillicaudatus. The sequence goes on along the minus strand of NC_073359.2, from coordinate 1,338,329 downwards.
TGTGAAAAACTGTTCTGTAATAAATGAATGCTAATTTTTACTCAAAACAACTTTTTCGTTTTTTAATATATTTTAACAAGAGCGAGTTTACGTCCGTAGGCTGGAAGCAAGCATTTGACAGTCGTATAGCTCCGGGTGACTGCTCACTGACAATACCAAGCGTTTCTTCATTTAGAATGAGTGACTCCGGGGCGGGTCTGCCGCCACAGCAGCAAGCAGGTTCCTGATTGGTTAAGGTGGCGCGAAAATCTGCCAAAGTTTAAATTTTTCAACTTGGCCGTCAGCCACAAATTCACATCAAACGCAAACTGCACTAAAAGCACCATTCGTGCGTACCGCGCCAAATGCTCAATTTGAGCGAATTCGCATTTTTGATTAAAGATATAGTGCACAAATAAGTCGATTAATGTTTACGTGACTAGTCACATTTTTTAATTTCATGCTAACTTTAAGGTGATAAGTATATTAACAACAAGGTTTGTACACTATATAGTCCACCAGAAGTACTCCAAACATGAAAAACAGCCCTTAATGTTCAGTCTCTTTCAGTTCATCTGCGGATTTGAGCGTCATCACCTTTGGACTCTAGGAAATGTTGCCCTTTCACACTGATCCATGACCAGTTTTTGATTTTCCATACAAAGGTTATGATTTGTAGTTCTGACAGGTACACTGGTATGAGATTAGTGAAAAATAACATCTACCGGGAATCGAATACGACAACAGCTTAATTTCCCATGTGTATGCATCTGTCACTGTTTTCTCTCTCTTTCCTTCTCCCCTATTGGATTATTGGCTGAAAGAAAGCGGCACAGCAAAATGCAGGCCTTGTTTTATGAAGTCCCCAATCTAAATGTCACTGCGGCCCACTGTAGCGCTAAGCTTTGTGTGTAGGCAAACACCGCTGGGCGCCTGTTTGGCGACGACTGCCGAATCTCCTCAGGATCTCGTCTGAGTGAGCGGATGAGATGACAGTGAACATGTCGGGTATCTAGAAGAGGTCAGCTGCCGAGCATATTTGGACATAGCGATTCTGACAAGTCTCGCGCATGCACGTTCACGCTCTGATGCAGGGCAAACAGCTGCTTGTCTAACCGTGTCAATGCGTGACATACGTTATAGCCTTTCTCTCTGAAGGGTATAAGTTGGAACCTGTGTTGAACTTGCACGACATTTGAGTCAAAGTTTCTGAACAGAACCGTTTGGGGCAGTCATAACCTATTGGTTAGAGAGTCGGGCTTGTAACCCAAAACTTGCAGGTTCAATTCCCAAGACTGGCAGGTAATGACTTAAGCAAGGCACCTTTACCCTAGTTGCTCCTGGACTGCTGTGTGTGTGTGCACTAGTCATTGGGATGGGTTAAATGCAAAGGTTATATTTAGATTTTTCATTCTTAGTTTTTTAAAGTCTAAAAACAATTCAAGTTTGTAAAACAGAAAGGTTCTTCGGATGTTAAAGGTTCTTTATGGAACCATACAGCTAAACATAGTTTAGCTATGTCTCCTTTATTTGTAAGTGTAGCAAAGCCAGCTTGAAAAAACACCCCTGCAACAGTGGGAGCTATGTAGTCTTTGATTTATTATAAGAAGCTACTTAAGCATGTGGACACCACAATACAAGCACAGTTGCGTTTCATTCAGCCCAAAGAATCACTGAAAGTATCAATCGTACGCTCTGGTCCCACTTAAATTTTATTGCTGTCTATATTTTTGCCAGTTAGGGAACATTAGAGAGGTGAAACAGAACCCCTGTTGTTCTAGAGCAACGTGGATGGACGGACGGCAATCTCGCTGCCGCTGGGAGGTCGGCCAGGTTTTGCGGCTTTAAGCCGTAAAAGAGCACATGACTTATGAACGTCTGGTGTTAAAGAATGATGGAGAAAGAGGAAAAAAGGAGATCGATATTTAGGTTGATGCAGTTGGCAGCCTTCAAACGTGGCAGCTGGAGATGGGACCTCAGCCACGAATTTACAATGCTGAGAGCCACGGAAATCCCCATAAACCATTGCAGCCCATTGTATTACTCCCTCCCACTGGATTCCTCTTTAAAAATAAAGGTGAGGGAGGATAAAGCTTCGAGCACAATACCTAAAGGGTGAAATAGTCAAGGCTTATAAATCACTCGATGGGGACAAAAGTGTCGAGTCGAGGACCACCGAAAACAGCGACACGGAGAGTCCTTCAGGTGCATATCTGTGAGGACGTGTCAAAATGAATTAATAAAACTGTCTCCAGCCGTTCAATTTTAATTAAGGGCTTGAGGGGTCTAGGAAGTGAGTTTTAAAGTGAAATGATCCCACCCTTGACTTGCCCAACCCGGACCTTAAACCACACCAAGGACGGACATGCAAATAAACATTCTGAGCTTCTATTACAAGTGTTTCGAGTGCCAAAGACAACAATATCAGCGGTCTTTATGCAAGACTGAACAATATACATCCCTAATAACTTCACTCAAGATTGATGGTGTTGACTGGCTATCAATCATGCCATGTTTAGACATCCTGGTGGACGCACAAACTAAAATGGTACCCAAGTCAATCCTAGACTTAATGCTGTGAGTAAAAGTGGGATAAAACTAAATTAAAGTGACTAAACCGATAAGAGGAAAGGTCAATATGCAAACTGCAATAACTGAACAAGTGTGCATTCTGAGAATTATATTGTTAAAAATCTTTGACACTGTCCCCATTTCTGTGGTCTCCCATGGATTTAAAATCTTAAAAATCATCCAGTGTGTAAGTTCAACGTCGCAAGACATTATTTATTATCGCCCGAATTTGTCATGACCAAGGTCTTGCAGTGAACTCATAAGCCTGAAAGTGAAATCTACATCTTTCTAGCCAAACCAGCTCTAACGCTAACCACAAAGACGGCCTTCACCCAAAATTCATGTTGACATGCAAATAAAACCGCCAGTCGAAGAGCAGTTTGACGCTCCTAATACAATCCATTGTGAGCGCTTTTTAAAGTGGTTCTTGAAACAATTTTTCACAGTCAGACTCACTTAGATGGACTAAGCGGTTCCCCTTTAGTACGCCACATTGCAATGGCAGTCTTTTTTAAATGGGCCATGTATTTCCTCTTATTTTAAGCAATGGGACAACCATCACACACTATGTAAACAATCTCCCACAGCTTTTCAAATGCCACGGCAATCTTCTTTCGATAAGTCCACAGACATATCTCACTGGTTGAGAACGTGCCAGTCGGACATGATGGATATTCAGACTTTAAGTCTGGTGGCAATCTAATTATAGACCCTGCAGATGATAAGGGTGAGTAGAGAGGGAGAAGTAAAGATATATAGAGGGGGATCTTTTCCTCTACGCGACAGTAATGTCATCCCCCAGTGGAGATTTTGTGGCAGTTGTGGGTTGATTCTGAATGCAGCTTCCCAGCTGAGTCAAGCTAGACGGACAGACACAGGTCGATAAAAACTGCACTAGCAATAGCAACGTCAAGCTATGGTGGTTAAAATGCCTTAGGAATGAGAATGTGGTGTGCCACAATAAACCTTAACAACTCAATCCATCCCACAAGTCCATTGAACCTGGCCATTTCTGGATAGGTACAACTCAGCTACAGTATCTTCAAAAAGACTTGGAGTACTATGACCCAAGGTACTCAAGCGGATCTCTCGGTAACTCGGATTACAGAAATGAACCATTTCCCAGCAGACACCTGCTCCAAACTGTTGGCAAGCTTTGTAAACGGTCACCTAGCCAGAGCTGGCTACAAGAGAGAGGGAAAAATAACGACTTTGAATCTATGAGCAAAGCTCGGCTCCCCCTGCAAAAGATTTGGCATGACATTTTTACATAGCAATTAGAAAGTTGTTTTCATTCGTGATTTCTTTCCAGCGCTGTCATACGATATTGGTGCCTCAGCCCTTATGTGCCAGTTTAAATCCGAGGTATATCAGGTAAACACACGCTGATGGTTTTCATTCAACTCTAATAGAAACTAAATGCATTCATGAATGACAAACAAGATGCCACCTGATCTCTAGGAAGGGGGACAGAAGCCACATCCAATGTGACAAAACAAGACCGAAGGATGCTATTAAAAACAACATCTATGAAACCCAGCAAGGTTAATTTCTTGTTGCATTATGTCCTGAGCGTCTCACGTGTGCACATTTGTGATTATACAATTATCATAATGCTATTTTTTCTAAATCCTACATTTTTAAGATTTCTTTAAATTTTTTATTATGTTATTAAAGCAATAAACCCCCAGAAGCAGTGGTTTACCAGTGCATTTTATAACAGCTAAGGGGCGTTGTTAGGCTGTTATAAAATGCACTGTAACCCCACTGCTTCGCGGGGGTTATTGTGTTTATAAAACGGTTACCTCATATGCATAACGTTAGCGGGATTTTATAAAATAAAACACAAATAAGTTGTAATTATATTAGTACAAATATTACTCTTCCGCCAAACAAAGTAGTTCCTCAGAATCAAATGTGTTTATTTTATAAACCAACAATCATCTAATTCATACATTAACATTTATATTGTGCAACTGTTGAAGTGATGATCAAATATGCTTGGAAGCATGCTAAACTTTAACTCTTTCCCTGTCAGCGTTTTTTTTTTTTTTTTTTTAAGTTGCCACCCAGTTTTAGTTTAATGCCTTACAGAAAAATTATCTTCTTTAAATAAACATAAAATATCAAATGAAAGAACAGACCATCCACTTTCCAAAAACAACAAAAAATTGTTTCATCCTACCTTCATTTGTTCTCATCAGTTATCACCTCTCAAATTTTCAGCTAAAAGCAGAGATAATTCAATTTTTGTGAAGAACTTTTGTAAGAGATCATATTCAAAGCCATCAAAACTTACACGCTGTGTTTTCAGTGTTGAGTGAATGCGTCAGTGTTTAAGTTGGGTAAGATCGCCAACCAGTGGATAATAGCGGACGTATGAACTTGAGTTAGAAACTCCTCAGACAACGTTTTCTCTTTATCGACGAGATGACTCAACAATATTTATTGACATTTATCTGAATATCGCCATTAATTGTGCAATTGTAGAAAAATTGAAAATATGATTAAAGACTGTGGTGTTTATTTTCATAAATCCGTACGCAGCAACATTGGCGCAGTGAAACGTATGTGATGCGGTCTGAACCGTGGGGTTACCGGGGTATTTTATCACGACTTAGAAAGCGTTTCAACCAATCAGAATGAAGAACCACAACTGCCCGTTTTATATGTATTATGTAATTTTCATTACATAATATGGGAAGAGTGTTGTACTGTAAATAGTAAAAGTTGGATCTACTTTCAAAAATTTGTTCAATTTGTAACACTTAAAAAATGTGTTTTATCAACTTGTAATTTTTGTCAACTTAAATCTTCTCACTGTAAGTGAATTTTTTATTTTTTAGGTGTTACGAACTGGAGTATTTTTTAAGGTGACAAAGACTGCATTAAAATAATCTGTTAAATTGTTCTCTGATATCTATAAGGTTTGTGGCTTTATTAGGTGCAAAAATGATCCAGAGTCAGTCCATTTACAACCCTAGGATTTGTCTTTAGAATGAAATGGTCTATTATTACCTTATTTGGAAGGGTCATGAATAATAATGTTGAGCTCTGCTCTGATTGGCTGTTTCTCCTTCAGTAGCTCTGTGTGTGTGTAAACAGTTCTTATGTTTGAGTCTGTATCAGATTTTGAGGAATAATCAATTATTTGGAGATTAATGGACATTTCTGAGTGGTAAGTTTGTGTTTTTTTCAGTGTGGACCTGCAAAACATAATTGTAACGTCAATAGTAGACCTTCAGCCTAAACGCTAGCATATAGCATAATTAGCATATAGCATTAACTAGCATATAGTGCTAACTCAGCAATCACAACTTTGTTTTTAGCATTGTAACAACATTGTACATCAATTAGGGGTGGGCGCATAGCAATGCGAACATTCTGAATCGATTTACAAATGTCAAAAATTCATTTTTAAAAGTTAGTTCACAAAATAATACCGTGACGTTGTCGGAACCAAAAAGCGGAAGTCAATTGTGGGAGCAGTGCGGACAAATGCGATGTAATGACGTCACAAATATGCTAATTAGTACATTAGGAATCAAATCACGAGGGTCCAAAACGATTCCCACGGCTAATGGCACTATTCATCACAATCAAAATCTATATTTGCTTTTACCTGAAAGGGATTGGGTAAATACGGAGATGTAGATGTGCATTATATAATATCCGGTTTTATGTACGAACTCTCCTCATGCCTTACTATTCAGACTGAAGCCACTTTAACAATTTCTGCCACTGCGGTGTGTTTTGTTATAGCCGTATGCAAATCTTAAGTGCTTCTTTCAGTAAGAGGCTGGAATGTGTTTCCTGGTGCCCCAATTTGAGCATATTTATATTCTGAGTGGTAAGGTCTGTTCAAATTGTAGCATTTATTGGAAAGGTTTTTAAGCTAAGGAGACTTGCAGAATTGGTTTAATCATCGCCAGACAAAAGCTGTTGCTAGTGTTAACTCCAGAGGAAGCGTTTGGGGTCGGGGTGTGTTAACTAACGTTCCTAGCTGTATCCTCACCTGACTCGTGATTTGCTTTGGCATTTCGGTTGAAAGCTAGTTTGGGGTAGCTTAACTGATGCTTTATGCTATATAACAATAAGATATGTCAGTGCAAGGTGTTTTTAAATAAATGCAGCTCAAATGTGCATTTTAGTCTGCAATTAAATTTTAGTCAACTCAAATCTGCATCTAAGTCTAACTACTGTGATTCTTGCATTAATAACAAAAAAGTACTTTATTTAGATTACATATGTATACACTCATTTAAAGGATTATTAGGAACACCATACTAATACTGTGTTTAATACAGAACTGCCTTAATTCTACATGGCATTGATTAAACAAGGTGCTGAAAGCATTCTTTAGAAATGTTGGCCTATATTGATAGGATAGCATCTTGCAGTTGATGGAGATTTGTGGGATGCATATCCAGGGCACGAAGCTCCCGTTCCACCACATCCCAAAGATGCTCTCTTGGGTTGAGATCTGGAGACTGTGGGGGCCATTTTAGTACAGTGAACTCGTTGTCATGTTCAAGAAACCAATTTGAAATGATTCAAGCTTTGTGACATGGTGCATTATCCTGCTGGAAGTAGCCATCAGAGGATGAGTAAATGGTGGATGGACATGGTCAGAAACAATGCTCAGGTAGGCTGTGGCATTTAAACGATGCCCAATTGGCACTAAGGGGCCTAAAGTGTGCCAAATCCCCCACACCATTACACCATTGCATTAATGAGAAATTGAACAGGTGTTCCTAATAATCCTTTAGGTGAGTGTATGTATATGTATAAAATCGTCAGTAAGTATATATTAATAAAATGTCAATTTACTTGTTAATACTGTTCAGACAACTGCTCCTTGATGAATAACATTAGCTATAACATCTTCAATTTTAATCACAGCACCTGTTTGTCAATCAAACATCTGCAAGATCAAATCTGTATAAGATAAATATTTGTCATATGTACGGTCATTGTAATCTGTGCCTTTGCTCAGTTGTGGAGATTTGTAAGCCGTTGTTTTCTGTGAAGCTGTTTTGTAACTACTGTATGTAGCTTGGAAGCTTTACATAAAAAAACACTAATTTGATGTAATTATCATTCACTTGTGACTTAGACATTCAGAACCAATTATCAAACTTTTTCCTAGTACATTACAATGTTGTCATTATTGCTTTAGGACCCAGAATCAAGTGCTCCCAACACAGTACTAAAACCGTTTATAGCGCAGAAATTACTTTTAAAGGGGTCCTATAATGCTTTTTCCTTTTTCAACTTTAGTTGTTGTGTTGTCTTCTAAAAATCTGTAAAGTTACACAGAAAGAAATCTCTTTTTGCCATGCATGCAACACAGGTTTATAGTCTAAAGCTGCTGGTGTGGCCATCCTGCGATATTCAAAATATTTACATGCTTTGATGAGCCTGTTTTTTAGCTATCATTTTACTATGCACACTTATATGGCTAGTTGCATTTTACTATATGCATGTGTATATACGGTATATTTTTTGCACTTGCTGTCCAGTACTAAAACAGACCACTTAAGAATTAATGTCCAAATGACATTGCAAAGCAAACACGTCGTCTTTCACTGCATAAGCGGGAAAAGGCCCACACTCATTTCCGCTGCTAATAGAACAATTTGGATGCATGTGCTTCTTTCCTGTGTTTTAGATAAACATGATGTAACATCTAGAGAGATGTTTAGATTATTGCTGCATGTATATTTCACGACAGACAGACAGACAGACATTTAGGCTCATTAAGATCTAGATAGAGTATATATTATGGTGATCAGTGTACGAAAAGAATGAGTATTTTATGATGATTTGCACAAAATAGAAGAAAGTTATTAATAATGTATTTCTAATTCGGATAACTCTGCTTGGATGTTATATCATCTCGGACATGTGGGGGTGGAGGGTCACCGAAGTATAAGGATTTTCCATATGCATGGAGTACACGGATGACCTACTACATGTGTCAGAATATGCTGTATACAACGGAGCGCTCCTATAACCGTCTTGACCTTTGATTTTCTGTGTGTTGAATAAACCATAAGTATAATTTGATCAGCCATGATTTTTATCATCTTTCTTGACATTTTATCTGATAAAACTGTCAAATGGTACAACATTAGATATCATTTTAAGTTGATTACTGGACACCACATGTAACACGATTAGGTCACGTGACAATGTAACATGCCACTATATAGATCATTTAAATAACACTGGTCCAAAAACACATCACTGTTATAACACAAGAACATTAAGAATTAAAATGTTTAAAGGGGACATATCGTGAAAATCTGACTTTTTCAAAGTTTAAGTGCTATAATTGGGTCTCCATTAACCCAGTAACTCTGCTAACATGTGAAAAAATATCTCATTGAAATTTGGCTCCCCTTGTGATGTCAGAAGGGGATAATATAGATAATCTGCACTATCCAAACACAACACTTCCTTTTAGTTCAGAAAGAGAGAGAGAAAAAAATTACAGCACAATAGAGTTTCAATTTCAACAAACCCACTATTATGGTGATCAGTGTTTGCATTTCATCAGCTAATTTGCATTTTAAAGGACACACCCCAAATAGCAATTTTAACATGCTATAGTGAAATATCTGTGGGGTATTTTAAGATAAAACGTCACACATGCACTCCAGGGACACCAAAGATTTATTTGACATCTTAAAAAAAATTATCATAATATGACCCCTTTAGTACGTTTTTGTGATGTCATTGTTTTGAACAAACACCTTTAAGACTTTTAGGGGCGGTTTCCTGGACAGGGCTTATCCTAGTCCCAGACTAAAGTGCATGTTTGAGCTGCTTTAATTTAAAAACACCTTGCACTGATGTATCCTGACATTCATATGTCAGTACCATCGTTTGGTCTCAAGATGCACACCAGTAATGGTTTTTTTGGAACGCATGTTTGTAAAAACTACTTAAATGTAAGGCCTACTCCTGACCCTGTCCAGGAAACTGCCTCTTTGAATAAAAATATTATGGACCAATGTTTTGTTTACATTTTAATAAAATAATGCCTTCATTTTTTCTGAAATAGTGCATGATGCACAGTAAATCCTATAAATCCTAAGCTTGTATTTCATCCCAAACGTATTCTGAGATAGAGAGATGGCAGAGCGTCACAGCTGATGCAGGAACGCTTGATACTGTCTTCTGCGTCACTGCCTCTCGTCTTATCTTCCTGACAAACCTGGACTTTGGATCAGATGCTGAAACACAACCCCCGTCATTTGCAAGCGATGACAACAACCCTAAAAACCAAACTGATATGAGACCATGGTTTTCTCAGACATAAAGGATGGTGACACTGTTTTTACCCAATGTACTTACGACAATAATATAAAATGATTGTAAGGAGAAAAGGATAAACAATAAAGGAAGAAGAGGAAAGATTAGTGTGTGCGTGTGTGTGCGCGCATGTGAATGATAGTGGATCTCTGTGAGGTTGTTAATGCAGAAGCATGCAGGGGCATTAATGGAGGTCTGATGTGAAGGAAATGAATGACCTGAGCTTGACTCAGAGATGTGAGCCAGCACCACAACAGAGACACTCATCACACATCACATGTTATTATAACAAGATCCCATTTTACAGCAACCAGTTATTGTTTTGTCGTTAACTTGTTTTAACTTTTGTTTTGCTGATAATAAGATTTGCGCCAAAGTCACCGAACTTTGGGAGCTGCAGTGCAGGGAGGTGGTCGACATCTTCTATTTATTGTAAATGCTTTTGTGTCTGTCTGTATGGCTAGTAGGGAGACAGCTTAGCTTATTGTACGTTGGTTTTGTACTTTAGATAGTTGTTTTGTTTCCTGAAGGTTATGCCCCCTGAAACAGAATCAATGTGACCGCACCTTTTTTGGCTTTCAAGTCTTATTTCTGAGGTTATTGTAAGACGCTCACTTCCAGTCACCTCTTTCCATTAATGTTAGCCCTCTTAGCCCCTAAAATTATAGAGGTCCTGGCTTTTCATTTCTGGCTTTTTTCTTTTCTTTTAAAGTCCACTGATAAGGTTTAATGCATCAAAACATTCAATCCTGTGAATATATATTCACCAACCTACTGTATAACATTCATCCAAAAATACTCATTTCTTTTACGTGAAACCTGCCTTGAATTCTTTCTCAACTCTTACTTTGGGGCGGCAGTGGCTCAGTGGTTCATGGAGGTTGTCTACAAATCGGAAGGTTGGTGGTTCAATCCCCGGCTCCACCGGACCAAGTGTCGAGGTGACCTTGAGCAAGACACCTAACCCCACCTGCTCCCGACGAGCTGGATGGCGCCTTGCATGGCTGACACCGCCGTCGGTGTATGGATGTGTGAGTGAATGGGTGAATGTGAGGCAACTTGTAAAGCGCTTTGGATGGCCATTGGTCTATAAAAAAGCGCTATATAAATGCAGTCCATTTACCATTACCATTCATTACTGTATGTAGGTATTTTCTCTTTGATATGTGATGTTTGATCTAGAATTCTTCCTGGCAAAGGTCGGTTCTCCCTAATGAGACTGCTAGGAGCCCAGTTAAAACGGATGTACAACCAGAACCCAAAGCCTCCAGCAGCTCTTTGGCCCAACATCCATCACTGAGCCTGGGGAAGGTCAGGCTCCACATCTGATATATGTCACAATGCTTCCCCTCCGGGCAGCACACCTGCTTTTAAATTCATGAAATCATCGTTTTTGAGGTGCTCGTTCTTCACCTCTACACTCTTACGTCACTGACACCCTTATTGTCAGAAAACACATTAGGGTAACTTTAGCTTCTGCCGTGCGGTGGGTAATCTGAGCTTAATTTAGCCGTGAGGCTTCATTTTTTCAGTCTATGCATTTGCTAGGAATTTCAAATTTACGATAAATTGAAAAAGTGAATGGAACTGAATGAAATAAAGATTTAAAGGCATGGTTCACAAAAAATTTGGCTGTTGGTGACAGGAAGTGGGCGTGTCCAGCTACGCGACAACATTGGAAACAGTTCAACTTTATGCAATGACGAGAGCGACATTGATCGTTGGTGACAGGAAGTGGGCATGTCCAGCTACGCAACAAAGTCGAGAGCAGTTCAACTTCATGCTAAGACAAGAGCGACAGCGGGCGTTGATGACAGGAAGTGGGCGTGTCAAGCTACATGACAAAGTCGAGAGCAGTTCAACTTTATGCAATGATGAGAGCTACAGTGATTGTTGGTGACAGGAAGTGGGCGTGTCCAGCTACGCAACAAAGTCGAGAGCAGTTCAAGTTTATGCAATGAAGAGAGCAACAGTGGACGTTGGTGACAGGAAGTGGGTGTGTTCAGCTACGCGACAAAGTTGAGAGCAGTTCAACTTTGTTATGACGAGAGCGACAGCTGGTGTTGATGACAGGAAATGGGCGTGTCAAGCTACGTGACAAAGTCGAGAGCAGTTCAACTTTATGTAATGACAAGAGCGACAGCCGGCGTTGATGACAGGAATTGGGCATGTCAAGCTACGCGACAAAGTTGAGAGCAGTTCAACTCCATGCAATGACGAGAGCGACAGCGCGCGTTGGTGACAGGAAGTGAGTGTGTCCAGCTACACGACAAAATTGAGAGCAAATCAAATTCATGCAATGACGAGAGCGACAGCAGACGTTGCTGACAGGAAGTGGGCGTGTGCAGCTATGCGACAAAGTTGAGAACAGTTCAACTTTATGCAATAATGAGAGCAACAGTGACCGTTAATGACATGAAGTGTGCGTGTCAATCTACGCAACAAAATTGGGAACAGGTCAACTTTATACAATGACAAAGCGAGAGCGGTCATTGGTGACATGAAGTGGGCGTGTCCAGCTACGAGACAAAGTTAAGAGCAGTTTAACTTCATGCAATAACGAGAGCGACAGTGGCTGTTGGTGACAGGAAGTAAGCGTGTCCAGCTATGCGACAAAGTCGAGCAGTTCAACTTCATGCAATGAAGAGAGCGACAGCGGCTGTGGTGACAGGAAGTGGGCGTATCCAGCTATGCGACAAAGTCTAGAGAGCATTTCAACTTTATGCAATGACGAGAGTGACAGTGATCGTTGGTGACAGGAAGTGGGCATGTCCAGCTACGCAACAAAGTCGAGAGCAGTTCAACTTCATGCTCAGACAAGAGCGACAGCGGGCGTTGGTGACAGGAAGTGGCCGTGTCCAGCTACGTGACAAAGTCGAGAGCAGTTCAACTTCATGCAATGACGAGAGCTACAGTGATTGTTGTTGACAGGAAGTGGGCGTGTTCAGCTACGCGACAAAGTTGAGAGCAGTTCAACTTTATAAATGAAAAGAGCGACAGCAGCAGTTGGTGACAAAAATTGGGCGTGTCCAGCTACGCGACAAAGTCGAGAGCAGTTCAACTTTATGTAATGTCGAGAGCGACAGCCGTCGTTGATGACAGGAATTGGGCTTGTCAAGCTACGCGACAAAGTTGAGAGCAGTTCAACTCCATGCAATGACGAGAGCGACAGCGAGCGTTGGTGACAGGAAGTGAGTGTGTCCAGCTACACGACAAAATTGAGAGTAAATCAAATTCATGCAACGACGAGAGCGACAGCAGACGTTGCTGACAGGAAGTGGAAGTGACAAAGTCGAGAGCACTTCAACTTTATGCAATGACGAGTGACTTTCGGGAGTTACAACCAATGAGAGTGAAGCAAAGGAGTTCCCATCATCTGTCTTTCGTCAATCACTGAGAGGAAGATTACTCATCTGTTTACTGTCTTTCTAGGACAACCAGAATTGGAAACGCCTTCTAACGACCTCATTGTTGTTGGCGGTGCACACACAGTCAGCTGGTCTTTTGCTAAGCCCCGCCTTAAAAAGGTAACCAACCAATTATACATGAGCAGCTGTTACTGTCTCTCATATAATCAGCTTTTCTAATGAAGAAAATGAAATTGTGCCGATATTACCAGAAAGCTATCCAAATGTCAATTTTAAGAGACGTGTCCCGCATCCGAATGAGCTTCTGTTTGTTCCAATAATTGGTCTGTGAACCTGCAAATCTTACAATGTGCAAAAGATGATGAGCTTCTGTCTCATAATGTGTGTGTTTGACCTCATCGGTCATCACATGACAGTGTAATCTAAATGATCTAATTGCTTATCAAAACGTGCTCACGTACCTACACCGAATCTAAAAAAGTATTACCTTTGCTATTCACCATCAGGAGAAAAGAAAAAATCTAAGGCTGAATTCAGGTCTGCAAAACTTATGAGAGTTAATGTTTAGACTCATTGTAGTGTCTCTATAGATCTGATACAGTACGTTGCTGAAGCTCAGTTGAGTTGACTAGCAGTGCAAATGTTGTGGGTTTGAATCAGAGGTAACATGATTAAGATGTATAGCTTGAAAGCACTGCTGGTCTGCCGATGCATAAATGTAAAGCCATCTTAAAGCTACAATGCCTCTATATCGCCATCTCTGTTTGAAACATAACATTGCAGATTGTTTTACATAGGTTCAAGTCGAATAACTGACTTCAATTTCTACAAAATTACGCCTGACAGCTCGACACTTGCTGTTGCGAATCATGGTAGGGTAAAGAAACAGTTGTGAAAACATGTACTTGCTTAATAACGAATTTTTGTTTATTTTAACAAAAAAAAGTATAAATTGCAACTTTAAATAAACAACCTTTCTTTAAAAGACACCCACATGTGATTGGCAAAGCATGCATACTATCCACCCGGCCACGTTTTCGACATCTCCGCACTTTTTCTTTCATGCTCATTCAAGGAGTGCGAGACGTGAATGTGTACAAATTGAATGCGTATCAGCGAAAAGAAGCAAAGTTTATCACACAGTATTTTGCATTACTAAAAAACTAGTTCATTTCGCACTGCTCATGCAGAACCCCCAGCGTGTCAGGAGCGTGTGAAGATAAATTTCCTTCTCCGGAGAGCGCACATGGTCACTAGAGGCTTCATTAGCCAATTTAATGGAAGGAAGGAATACAGCGCCTGCAGAGCAATTTTCCTTTTCGGGGCAGACGCTGCTAAATAACGTGTTATTGTACCGCTACTGTTTCAAAACCCAGCACGTTGCCTATACAGGAAAAAGTTTGAGGTATCATTGATGTGATCTTGTCACAAAGGCTCTTGCAAAAATTAAGGAGCATTATGCTGATACATTTTTTCAACATATGGTCAGCTGTCCAAAAAGGGGCTTTACAAATGTGCTAATGTGTACAAATATGCCCACATGGAAAGAACCTATATGTGGATATATGTGCATATATGAAACCTATATGCAGCTTATATGCACATATATGCAGCACATATACAGCATATATGCACATATATAATAATATATATGCACATATATGAAACCTACATGTAGCTAATATGCACATATATCCTGCACATATACAGCATATATGCCCATATATGATAATATATATGCTGCATATATGCAAAATTGAGGTGCATATATGTGCATATACAGGCCATATAGGTCTCCTGTATTGCTTCTTTATATCCACACATGAGCCCTATAAGTTATAAGTCTCCTATAAAGCAGGATCTGGTCATTTTATAGCTCATATGTGTACATTTGGTTACAATATGTATCTTTGAGGTGCTATTATGAACTCATTGACCATTGATCTTCTTTTGGCAAGGCCAATATGGTTTTTGTAGAGTCCTACATGGTAACCTAACCTACATAGACACAATACTTAGCATATTTAATAAGTACGGAAAGTGCAAAACTTTTCAAATCAGCGGCGTTGCAATTCTTCAAAAATCAGTGGCTGCAGGCCTGTAGGGAAAACCTCAGCAGGATCCAGATGGACACGGCATGTCAGTGAGTCTGAACACTATTACAGAGAAGTCTCTGCCACTCTATATCTCATAGCGGGAGAGCACCAAATCACCTCTCTCCAAGCCAAACCCGACGACACTCCCTCAAATAAGACAAGACAGGTAGGGTGAATTGCTTCCCTCCTCGTCGTTTCTCTCCGCCTGGCAATCCGTGAGAAATTCTCCATCTCGTGGAGGGCGTATAAGACACATACCCGATAGCAATATTGCCTCGCTATTTAGAGGAGCCGTTTGGCCGTCATAAGAAAGTTAACCTCTTTTATTTTGTTTATTCGTTTTATATGGCCGTCCGTGTTCGCGTCAGGTAAGATTTTATGCCCCGTCATTGCAGATCAAAGCAGAATCGCTGGCGCGCTGCATCATGTTAAGAGTGATGCTCTTGAAACGATGCCATTGCGACGGCTGGCGTGTATCGATGTTTGTTTTTAAATGGAGCTGTATAAAGGCCAAGCGAGGACCTCATGACTGGATTTTTCTTTGGCCGTGTTCTCTCTCTCTCTCCTGTCAGTGAGATGTGAAGGGCAGTGATGTAGGCTGTATTGCCCAGCTGCTTGCATGAATCTTTCATTCTGTCAGTATCCATCAGTGGGTGACAGGCCGTTGTGTGATTTTGTATGTGTGTGTCCAGCAGCTGAAGCAAAGGAAGTGATTTAAGAAGCAAGTGGTGCTTGCATTGGTTGTCTAAGGGTACACATTGATTCTTCAGACATGGTACAAAATGTGCCACAAAAGTTCAGATGCTGTTTTCGAAAATAGACACATTTATACACATTAAAATTTTCTCCGCTTTTTTTCTACCCTAATATGTCAAAATATGTACCACAGCTTTTTAAACAGTAAAGCTTTGGACCTCAAACGTTCATATTAGAACCTCAAAGGTACATATTGGTATCAGATATATACATGTCTCTACCTATATTACATTCCCTCCAGAAAAATGCGATTATGCGATCGCATGATTCAATGCATAATCAGCCAAAGTCTGCATATTTATGTGGCAGATGCATTTTTTAGAAAATACGCCACACAATTTCCGCGTGCAAAATATGCAGGGCTTGCATGATTTCATAATCCTCGCATTTTTGTAGCAAAAAATCACATATATCTTAGCAGAAAGCTGAAAAATGTTGCATTTATTTCACACAAGAGCAGCCGTCGTTATGAAGTGACGCAACGTGAACATCAATGAAAATCTGCAGTTTTTTGTAAGTTCTTGCAGTTTTTGCAATTTCATCGCTTAAAATTGCATAAATATCCCACATATTCCATCGCATTTTATAAGAAAACGTGCAACAAGATCAAGGATTTTTGCCCGCAACAATAATAATAAAAAAAAAAAAAACTCATTTTTAATATAAGGCAAGCATTTTTGGTCTTTTTTGATCTAAAAAAAACCCCATAATTTCCCCCCACAAATTTCTGGAAATTATTGTCATGTTAATTGCAATAATCACAAAATAAAATCGTGAAATCCTGCTGGGACTGATTATTTCTAAATCCAACAGCACTGACACAATTAACCATTTTGGCGATTTTTAGTTTTTTTACTTAATTCGGCCCCAACATTTTCTGTGTTTCAACAAATGGAATGATTTTTGGTGACCAATCTTATATTTAAACATATTTTAAGAAAATGCTTTGAAATGTTTCAAAAACTCAACAATACACCGTGGGCAAATTTACTACCCTTACGTGTTGTTAGTGGCCAACAATGGCCACTAAATTAAACTCCTGTAAAAATGTATCAGATTATTTTTTTTCTGTGAATCAACCTCAGTACTGATCAAAACTACCAAATGTTTACAAAAATTCCATGATTTTAACTCGTTAATAGCCAAGTTTATAAGTGGTGTCACTGATTTGGGAAAAAACACACAAAATGACAGATTTTTAATATAGAAAGTGATTGTGCAAAGAGGTACAATTTGTAATTTTTACTGTTGATCACCATGTGGCACCATTAACCCTTTAGTAGGCCTGTGCAAAAAACAGAGTATAACAGCATATTAGAGAGAGAGAGAGAGAGAGAGAGAGAGAGAGAGAGAGAGAAAGAGTGAGAGAAAGTGTGTGTGTGTGTGTGTGTGTGTGTGTGTGCGTGTGTGCATGCAAAAAAAATCTGTAAAAAATCATCTCTGCATCTTCTCAGATTTATGAACAACATTTATTATGAACCAAAATGCAAAAACAACTTCAAATCAACTGAACAATGGAAAAAATAAAATCTGATGATGCACAAAAACTAAACATGCATCAAAGCCAATGTTTTTACCAATCTTTGGCATGCCCAAGACTGAAAAAAGTGAAAAAAAAATCCAGTCCACAATCACCTTTTATATTGAAAATCAGTCATTTTGTGTTTTTTCCCCAGTGACATCACTTATGAACTTGGCAATTAAAGTGTTAAAATCATGAAATGTTTGTAAACATTTGGTAATTTTGATCAGTACTGAGGTTGATTAACAGATTTAAGCAAATAAATAAATAAATAAATAAAATTCATTACAGCCGTTTAATTTAGTGGCCATTTTTTTGCCACTAACCACACGAAAGGGTAGTGTATTGGAACAATGCACAAGGGTTAAATTACAAACTGCAAAAAACAAAAAAACATAAAGATACAAGGAAACCTAAAAACCCACCAAACTAAATATTTAACTGATCCTGTTAATAACTGTCTCTCACTTTCATGTGGTTTTTGCAGTGCTCATACTGGTTCCCCCCAAATGGATTTACATACATTTCCCAACCCCATTTCCCCAAAATGTACATATCAGCAATATAGCACTCATACTACTTCTGTGTATTTACTTCTTGCCGTTCACCTCAGCATCTGGGTCACATTGCAGCTCATGTTTCACATAATATTTAAAGCAAAAGAAGCAGAATATGTTATTGTAAAAATACGTACGTCTACCCTAAGGCTACAAATATTATGTCGCTACTGCATCTCAGGGTCACGCGGGGTTGCAAATATTACAGCGTGCATTGTCAGTTCGCACTGTAGACTACCTTTGCAAAACAGGTGTCAAAAACACAAACCCCAGCTGTCGTCTGGAAACATCCACCTGCTCGAGAATAAAGTTAGGATAGATCTGACAGAGAAAGCTCTGAAAGATCTGTAAAAATTCTGAAAATCTGAAAGACACATCAAAGCCATTACAAGACGAAACAGGTTTGCAATTAACTGCCGCGCGGGGCACATGAAAATGAAAAAGAAGCAGAGAAATCTGCCACAATGCACAGATGAAATAATAAATTGAATGAAAACCAAGGCCTGGCGGCGCATCAAACAACTCTCTTATCAACAAAGTCAATTTTACTGATCAAAACTAATTAGTACAGAAGCAAGCATTAGGACAGGGCGGTGCTTACCCACAACACCCAGTGTCTTATTTTGTTTGCTAATGCAGCGCCTTCACGAAAGGGGAGAGATTGAATTCCTCTAATCGGATGGGATCCAAACACACAGCTAGTTATAATGAGTTTTGAAGTCTGTATTAACCCTTTATGTGCTTATAATACTGTTCGGGTTATTCTGAAGTACAGCATGCTCCGCCTCTAAAACGTTTTCTGTTTTGTCTGATGTCACAAATCCCTCTTTAAGCCCCTCCCCTTAAATCACCCATCAGTGATGCACGGGTTGATCCAAAATGATCGGGTGCCTGCGGTCACCAGAGTCATCCAAAAATACTTTTAATGATATTCAGGTAGGTCGGGTTGTTTGAAATAAAGATGCCAATTCACTACTTTGAACAATTACTGCTTTTAAAAAATGTGGGCCAGGAAGCGGGTTGGGTTTTCGCGGTCCGAGTTGCGGGTGGGTTAGTTGAAAACGTCGGTCGGGTGTGGGTTGTTTATACATTGACCCGCGCATCACTGACTCCCGTCGATTTCCAATAAACACACTTTTTTCTTCAAACATCCTGTTTGAGTCTGAAATACGTCTGTTTACAAAGCAAGTTTTAGGATGAAAAATCTTCACCATCTAAAAAGATCATAAGTCCTCGTGGCTACAACAGTTAAACTATCGATCGATCTACCCATTTAGTTTTGATTTTCTCCCAGCCGATGCCATTTTTCCGGCCCTTTCTCTGTGAAAGAATTGACAGCAAAGGATTATTCAAGTTCACATTTGCGTCAGAGCTTTTCACAACCCCGAACCCCAAGCTGGCCTAATAATGCCATAAATTCAAGACCTTTATCGTCATCCACCAGGCACCAATTCTGTAAAAATTCGAAGTGAAGCAACAACGAGGCTACTGCCAACAGGCTGGTGCAACTGACGGGCAACATCACACGGATCCTCCGGGACTTCCTAGTGCAACTAATTGTGCTATCAAACGGTTCCTCGCCGCCTCCCCCGGCCGACCGGTGGTCCATAGACACTTCAGCAGGTAATCAAGTGTAATTAAGCACCCTGGCTGGCACGCTAGCAGAGGGCATTGAGACTAACAGCGCCACGGGTCGCTAGCATGGCAGTCCCCCCGCTGCTAGCGAGTGCCAAAAGCGTGCTAAAGGGGGAAGCGGCGAAGGCAGGAGGCGTAGCGAGAAGAACTGCGTGCTAATGATTGATACAGGTCGTAATCAGGGTGAAGAGGGGATTGAGGAGACAAGAGACGACGCTTTAATGCTAATGACGCCTTGCCGGGTTACTCCGTCGCAACTTCACAGTCGGTGCGAGGATGAGACATTGTTTAGCGTCTAGTTTCCAGCGAGCAGCTGGTTAGACTGATTCGCCGCATATGCGCAAAAAGAAGCAGGGAAAAATGGGATATCGACTGCGGTTGCACTCAAAGGAGAGATGAATAAAAACTAAATGGATTCGGATGCAGTCGATCTCGAGAAATCAAAGAGCAATGTGTATAAATAAGCAGCCGACGCTGGGTAGAGAAATGAGCTCTCTCTGGAGTCTCCGAACCCCTTCATTAAACATCACGACATGCTCGTACCTTTGAATAAAGCTTTGCAAATCTACCAGCTCTGTGAGCAAAGAAACAGTAATGCCCTGAGGCTATAGCATTCAAATATTAAACATCATTAAGGAGACCTTGCAGACTTTCGAGTAATAGTTGAACATCTCGTCTCCGTTAAAATGTTGATATTCAATTAACTCTTATAATCAGACCAAATTCAAATAAATCGCTCATAGATTTGCTTCCCAAGTCCTTTTAAGTTCATGGATTCAGATCCTAGCAAAGCAGATGCCCCGTAAAAAGGTAAGAAAAATGACTTTTTTTAATTAAAATTACAATTATAACCATTACAAGTGGTACTTTTAAAATATGAAACTTTTAAAATCTTATAGAAATTTTTATTTTTAGTTAATGTTTATTCCTATGTTTTATTGTACAAACTATTCAAATAAAATCACATTTAATTAAATAATTACATATGTTTTAAATTTAAATATTTTAAAGGGACAGTTCACTCAAAATTAAAATTCTGTAATCATTTACTCACACTTAAATTGTTACAAACCTCTATACATATCTTTCTTTTGCTAAACGCAAAGGAAGATATTTGTAGGAATATTTATAATGAAATTGACTTCCACTGCTATGGAAGTCAATGGTGCCCCAAAATTGCTTGGTGACAAATATTCTCCAAAATATCTTCTTTTGTGTTAAGCAAAACAAAGAAAATTTTATAGGTTTGTAGCAATTTGTTGGTGAGTAAATGATGACAGAATTTTCATTTTTTGGGTGAACTATCCCTTTAATATTAAATGACTTAAAGGGACAGTAAGTAGTTTTAAGTGTTTTATTAATCAAAATCAATGTCTTTATTCATAAATATGTCCTCGTTGGTGTCAAATGACCTCTGCCAGTGATCTGACTTTTCTTTGTAAGCTTAAAATTTCTTCTCGTACTTACAGCTTCCATGTCGTTCCGCCGTATTGATAAACTATAATAGCAGAGAGGGACAAAAAGCACTAGCCTACCAATACGTTTCCACAATGCGTTTTCGTTCAGAACACGTGAACTAGCTGAAACGGACAAGGAGATCAACGATTACATAACGGCTACTGTAGTTGCAACACGCATTTGAAAAAACGAGGCGCTAGAGAGCACTGTTTCACAATTTCACCACTAGATGGGGGTAAATCTTACTTATTGTTCCTTTAAAGCAGTGCTTCTCAAATAGTGGGGCGGGACCCCCAGGGGGGGCTCCAAGCGACACCAGGGGGGGCGCGCGAGACCCCGAGAAAAATACTTTTTCAGGAAGTGATTTTTTTGCACTGTCACTTAAAGACATTACACCCCAATCACGCTGATAAGCCGCTTGAGTTTTTATTATTATTTATTGATTATATTTAATTTAATTTTTCAGTATCAAATGGTCAAAAAATATTATACTTTAAATTAGGATTGATTTTTTTCAGGCAAATTGATGCATTTTAAGTCTTTTTTGTTACATACTAAAAAACAATTTTAATAAAGTTATTCTTTGTTGTAAGTTGATCGATATTTCTATTTTTGTGTTTTCTTTAATGTTAATATGTTTTGCAGATGTGTCATTTTATAGACAAATTATACTATTTACAGTCGCGGCGGAGAGGTGGGGGGCGCGAAATGTTTACTTCTTCCTAGGGGGGGCGTGACAGAAAATAATTGAGAAGCACTGCTTTAAAGTAATAAAAACTTCTGAAATCTAACATCTTACACAAACAAAAAAGAAAATTCCTATTCAAGAAATTCTTACAAAAACACAGGATTTGCCTTTAACACTAAACTGTGCAATATGAATAAGTGTCAGACAGCCTCAACAAAGGAAACCTAATGAGGCAGTCAGCTATGACTGTATTAGCACTAATACAAAAGCTCTACATGAAGGCAAACTTCTGAAACAAATGTATGAACAGAGTTTCTAATGAGCTTGAGAAGTGTTACAGAAACGGCTCCATTCATGACTCCAAGTCCGATCCACCCTCTCCTTTCTTGCCTCCAGCACATCAATGGGAAATCAATGGTTGTCAGAAAGCTATTTCTCCACCCTAAACAAAAAAAGATGTTTTCGTGCATTGAATTCCAACCGCTGCCCCTTGGTCAGAAGGTAAAGACATTTTATTGATGGGAAAGGATATACTGTACTGACAGACTCCAGATCAATGCTTGTAGGAACGTCAGGATTGTGTTAATTCGGTTGTGTTTGAGGTTCAGTTGCCTCAATTGCATATTTTATAAAGTTCAGCATGCCACTAAGGAAAATAAAGTGATTAAACTCATTCCCCAGCACCTATTTTTAAAAAAGTTGCACGCCAGAAAGATTTTCACATAATGCCTTTCAGGAAAAATTTCTTCTATAAATATATAAACATACAAATATATCAAATGAAAGAACAGACCCTCTGCTTTCGAACAAACAAAACGAGGAAAAACGTTTTATCCTATCTTCATTTGTTCTCTTTTATAACCTCTTAACTCATTCACCGCCATTGACGAGTTATCTCGTCATTTATGAGTTCATATTTAACTAATAAATATGCCTTTCTGGACGAATTTCAAAGTGAAAGTGTAATACTGCTTTTATCCACCAGATGGCGCCAAACCGAATTTATCAAAAACAGAAGTTAAAAAGATTTAATGATTTATTTTAACTGCCTTTATGTTTGATAGTCATTCTGAGTCTGATGTCTAGCATAAATTCCTTTACAAAAACGCTATTTTTTAATCCTTTTGCTCAAAATGTTGTATTTTTGAAGAGAAATATCCATATTTCAGTGGTTTAATTAAGTAGAAAAAGTAAATATATAATGAAACGTTTTTTCCCCATTTTGTTTGTTTGTTCGTTTGTTTGTTTGTTTATTGTTTGTTTGAAAGCAGAGGGTGTGTTCTTTAATTTGATATAATTTGTATGTTTATATATTTATAGAAAATAATTTTTCCTGCAAGGAATTTTGTGAAAATTTTGTTAAAATCACAAAAATGCAGGTGGGCAACTTTTCTCAAAAAGGCTGGCGGTGAATGAGTTAAATATGGGTAGGTCTCTACAAAAATAAAAAATTTTGAGCAAAAATCTGAAATAATAGCATTTTTGTAAAAGACTTTTGTTAGAGATCAGATTCAGACGAAGATCAAAACATACACAGAGTTTAAAATGTTGTTAAATTAGTTTTTGCAGTTTTTTCTAAATTGGGTAAGAGCACCATCTAGTGGATAATAGCAGAATTAAAGATTACCATAAAAACTTGTCAGTAAATCGTCATTGGCAGGTAATTTTTTTCTCCTAATTGACTCCTTATTGGCGAGGAAATAGTCAATATATTTATTTAGCGGAAAAATCTTCTAATCTGACTAGTTGTAATCAAAGTAATCAAATTTGAGGTAACTGATGTATTTTCATATTTGAATTTAGTACTAACAAGTGCTAAACAAGTTCAAATCCAGTGGCGGCCAGTGATTGCTCTTTCGAGGGGCGCGAATTCAAAATATGTGTTCAGAGTGTTTGTTGCGTCATGTGAATCACGTGCATCATGCGTCATGGCAAAATACGTGCCTGCTGCACACGCGTTGAAAGGGTCTATAATAAAAGAGACACTCATGTTTATTCACAAAATACTGGCAAAACACTCACTTAACATTAAACTCTGATAAATATGAGATTAAGCAAGTATCTGGCAAACATGAGCGTCTCTTTTATCATAAACCCTATGAAGCTTCTGTAGCAGACACGTTTTTTTGACATGACGCTTGATGCACATAAGTTTACATGACGCGCCGAACACATATTTTAACATGACGGGCTACATATATGTTGTGATGAGCTTCGAAAAAGAAGTCACCGGCCGCCACTGTTCAAAACATAGTCGTTTTCTTATACACACTGTAAAATAGATTTGTTGGATTAACTTAAAAAAGAAGGTTACCTGGTTGAGTTTCTTTAAAAAATTTTAATGTGTCAACTAATATTTTTTAAGTTGAATTAACACAAAATTTAAAGCACCAAGGTAACTTTTTATTTTTACAGTGCAGCTATCGTTTCACATCAGGATATATATTAGGTTGTGTAGCGCAATTTGAGCTTTAGAAACTGAAGTTATGGTCAAATTTAAGTTTAGGTTTAATCGTTGAGAGAAAAATGTTGTTTAATTGTGATTTTAGTATACAATTTTTTCCTCACTCAAGTAATTAGGTCTTAAACATCTTGGGTAAAATGTTCCTACTACTACCAATGAGAAAATCAAAGCTTCAATGTTTAGACAGTGATGGGTCTCATGAGTCTAATTGGGGAGTTTCTGCATGTCCCACTGACGTAAACACTGAAGCAATAGAAGAATAACAAGAGTCATTTGTCTTAGTCAAACGAATCTCACAACCTTCAGTAAGTTGTTTTTCGCCATCCGCAATGTTTCTGTTGAATACCACCGGTGTAAATTAATGCGCCGGCTTATCTCTGGTGGGTAGCAACCCGAAAATGTTATCTACTTATCAGGACTCTTAAGATAGGAGCGGCGACAGCACGGAAAAACAATGCATAGTTAGGATAATAGAGTCCAAAGGCTTATCAACTTTTAAATTGAAGGGTAAAACGCTTCCCATTTCAAACCAAATGAGGTGTTGGCCAACATGGTCAGGTGGCGTGACGAAACCACCGACCAAAATGGATTAAGAAAATCATGCTACATTAAATAGATGTTGCAAAGAAAAAAGCAAAGATGCTCATATTTGTTAATAGTAGTTTTTTAAGAATATTCATGTTAAGCAATGTAAAATCCATTCCCCGAAGCAAAAATTAACTCACAACGGCAGGATATATTAACATCCCAATGTAAACCCAACGCGTTTAATGCAACCTATTGTACGACAGATGCTAATGAATCCTGTCAAGGCTCAGGAATCGCATTGCAAATTCCACCTCGTCCTTCTCCTCCTTTGCATACTTTTACATATGGCTCAATTGCGAAAACGAGACGCCGGCATATCTGCATACAGATCGACTCGACGAGTGCATTAAACAACAAATGTCTCATAACTACAAAATATGCTGATGAGATGCAAATGAGAAAGTTAGGGGCTGTTTGGCCATTATGGCCTTATAGTAAACTATTACATGGTCCATAGAGACTCCTCGCAAAACATGCCCAGAAAAGGAGATTTAAGATTGCAACAAGAAAAGCCACTGCGGATTGTCGAGCTGTTTCGCACCAAGCTTAAATGAAAATAAAGTGAATTATCTCAACCTTGAAGTGGCAATGATGCCAGACTATATAGCTTGAGCTTTATCGATCTATTGGCCTCTTTCACCTGCTTTTAGTACAGTAACTGTCTCTGTTTCATCTCAAGTTCAATGGGTATCTGTGTTTTTTGCCTCTCATCACATTTTCATAAAACCGTAAGTGCAATGATGAAACAGTAACATGCACGAAGATTTGAAGATTTTGTAAGGTTTACTATAGGGTCAACAAAGATGGTAAACAACTATTATGACTAGTTAAGTCATTGCATTGAAAATTAAAGGTTAAATTGAGTGCATTGCATTATGGGACGCCAATAGGAAACCATGCATGCATACTACAGTATATACTGCAAAAAGTACGCTATAACATTTATACGCACTTGCTTCCAAACACACAAACTCATACTGACGCCATCCGTTGGGTCACGTTGACATGTCAGACTGCTCATCGGATGTGCTGTTAGTTAGTCCATTTTCCTATTAACTCTAATTTTACCCAATTAAATGAAGCCTTGCCTATAAACATATGCTGTCTCATGAAGAAAAGCTGCAAATATTCCTTCTGGATACGGGAGCATTTCTCCATAAATTGAGTTGTTTGGGAGAGACGTAGGCAAGTGTGAAACCCGAGCAGATTTTGCGCCTCAAAAAGCACAAATTTGCTGTCTGCGGGCACCTGCAGATGTCATGCATTTATTATTAGACCTGCAGCCTGATAGATGCTATCAGAGGAGCAACAAACCGTCAATATGAGGAAGGGGACGGGGTTCGTACGAAGCCAGAATCTAATTTGGGGGTTAATTGGAACAAACTAGGAAAGATTTGCACATTTTTGCATGCAAAAGCTTTTTCCAAACCATGTTTGAATTTAGCATCTGTGATTTCTACTGAGGTAGATCATAACTGGCTCTTCTTATTGATTCGTTTTATGTTGGATTGGAGGCTGACAGTAGTTGACTTCAGTACAGTACTACAGTATTCAGTGAAGGTCACTGTATGAAAAACGTTGTGAAAAACAAAACAATCAGACATTCTCATCCGGATGTGAATACGTTTGTCTGAAGACCGCTTAGCTTGCAGAAAAACAAAGGATGATTTTCTCTGAGGAGAAAACTCAAGACATTTGATTTGTATAATATTAAAATCCCAAAGAATAATAACACATTTTGTCTGCCCGCCTCCGGGAAAACTATATTCAATAAGAATCAAGATGAATATTTCTAATTATATGCGTTTATATATATTTAGATATGTTAGATGAACAGGTGTACATTGTTCGTTCATCGAATTATTGTTTAAAAATAGTAAGTAATTTCATGCAGGTATTAAATTGTGTTAAAAATAATCTAATATTAATGTTACTGTATATGAACGCGCTCTCCTCTCAGATGTACTGTTAGGAAAAAATGGTCAAAATATCTACCGAAATGTATACATGTCTGTACCTAATGGGGTACATATTTCGACATTTTTTTCTAACAGCGTGGGCAATAACTAATACCAGAAGCCTTGGCCGACAACATGGTTCACTTGTGAAAGTTGTGGGTTTGATTATGGTTCACACTGGCTTTGATCCTATTTATATTTTTTTTCTCTGCTTATAAACGCTTAGGTATTTTTCTTTAAAAATACAATTTTTTAGCAAAAAGCTGAAATAATTGCATTTTTGTGAAGCAATTTTGTTAGAGATCAGATTCAGAACGATGATCAAAACTATCAAAACAGAACGATGAGTTTAAAATGAGTAAATAACGTTTTGGCTTTAGTTTTTTCATAAATTGGGTAAGTGCATCTAGTGGATAATTGTGGTATTGCAGATTAACATAAAAATTCATCAGGAACACTTTTTTATGCAAATGTTTTCTCTTAACTCATTCACCGCCAGCCTTTTTGAGAAAAGTTGCCCACCTGCATTTTTGTGATTTTAACAAAATTTTCACAAAATTCCTTGCAGGAAAAATTATTTTCTATAAATATATAAACATACAAATTATATCAAATTAAAGAACACACCCTCTGCTTTCAAACAAACAAACAAACAAACAAACAAAATGGGGAAAAAAACGTTTCATTATATATTTACTTTTTCTACTTAATTTAACCACTGAAATATGGATATTTCTCTTCAAAAATACAACATTTTGAGCAAAAAGCTTAAAAAATTGCGTTTTTGTAAAGGAATTTATGTTAGACATCATCAGAATGACTATCAAACATAAAGGCAGTTAAAATAAATCATTAAATCTTTTTAACTTCCGTTTTTGATAAATTCGGTTTTGATAAAAGCGGTATTACACTTTCACTTTGAAATTCGTCCAGAAAGGCATATTTATTAGTTAAATATGAACTCATAAATGACGAGATAACTCGTCAATGGCGTTGAATGAGTTAATTGACGAGATAACTCGTCAATGGCAGGGAAAGAGTTAATATTCTCAAGGATTATTCTTTCTAGCAGCAGTAAGCCTTTAAGTGATTTTTCTTCATGAAAATTGCATTTTGCTTTAATATTTGTATTATAATATTTGTGTGGTAACCAGGGTTTAAAATGCATTTCGGCTAAAGGTCTCGCTCTGCTCCACACCAGCGTGCACGCTGGTGCTTGTGCATTGACGTGAGGCAAATATCGTGCTTTTTATTCTTATAAAAGGTAGGCTTTACGCTCGTGAGTGTAGGGTACTCGTGAAAAAAAAACTAAATGTGTGAGCGTTTTTTTTCCAGTCATTTGCACAACACGGATGCGTCAATCGTTTTGTCACTATGCGCCATCATATGAAAATGCCAGAAATAAAATGCATCTGATGGATATTTTATATCTATTTTTTTACAAAATTGTTTATACAAAAACACTATATAGGTGACTAAAAATGTACATGCTGGGGGTCTACCTTATAGTTGAAGTGCGTATGTAATGTAATGTTAAGGTAATTCCAATGCTATCTCATGGGAATTCGTACATAATTTATGAGGTGGCTAATTCCCTTTGCCTCGTAACGGCAGTGTTAGGGATGGGGTTTCGTTATTTTTTTTTAGGACAATCGTACGCTTTTGCATGATTGACTTTGTACGAATTCTCATGAGATCAAGCTGTACTTAAAACTTAAAAAAACTTTGTTTATCAACTGTCACATTAATAAAAAATGTTAGAAAAATCAGGTCATTTGTTGTTTTTGACTAAAATTGAAAAGAACCCCCAAGAGAACAGACTCCTAAGCTTCCTCTGATTCGACACATCAGCGTGCTTACTCCTAACTGATGTGCATTGATCAACTGCATGAAGAAAAGCGTCAGCCCATCTTAAGTTGGTCCTAACCCTAAGTTGGAAAGACGTAGATATGCGGTTTGACCTCTCATTTATTCTTTAAACTTCATAACCCCAATAGGCTTTATGCCCAGCTGCACTACTTCCTAATCTTCTGCCAGCTCCTTGTTTCCTGTCTGCCATTATTGGACAAACTGATTAATCCAGGTGTGTCTGATTATTGTTGTTGTGACTACTGAGGTCAGGCACACCTGCATTAATCAGGTTGTCCAAAAATGGCAGACAGGAAACAAGGAGCTGTCTGAAGTTCAGGAAGTAGTGCAGCTGGGCATAAAGCCTATTCTGAAAACCCCAGTTATGTGTTGCTGTGTGAACTGGGAGAAACGCCACATTTAGGAACGTTTCAGAAACGTCACATTATTCACCAGAAAATGCTTAACGTCATGTGAGCGCCCTATGAAAGGAACAGGAAGTTCTTCGTGTTATTCGTTGGTGCCGATTCTGAGGTTTTTGATTGGCTTGCATGCGGCTTTATTCTTCTTCCTACACTGCCGCCCATAGGTTTGGCACAGTTATTATGGCCCCCGACGGCGTGTTGATGTAAATGACAAGTTTTTTTTTGAAAACTCTGTTGTGTGCACGATGTTATTGTTCAAAACGGATGCGGGGAAATATTAGTTTCTTTAAATACCGTCCACTTTTAAATGTGGCCTCATTCAGCAGTCAACATCCCAACAGCAAATGACATCCCTAAGATGATATTTTTACTCTCCAAATGTAAATGTGACACATGCAAAAAGGTCACTACATGCAGTTACATCAGCGTCTACAGTCATCAGAAGGGCACGATGGGAAAGAAAAACAAAGGTTAGACGTCTACAGTTCCAGGGGATTCATTACAGACTGTCCTTGGGCAAGCAGGCGTAAGGAGAAAAGGAAACTCATTGATGGAAATTGACCGCAAAGTACAATTATCTGAAGCTGGTGGAATATGAGGAACTAATTCA
The DNA here is from genome assembly GCF_027580225.2 of Misgurnus anguillicaudatus. NCBI lineage: Eukaryota > Metazoa > Chordata > Actinopteri > Cypriniformes > Cobitidae > Misgurnus > Misgurnus anguillicaudatus. Next base: position 1,308,486 of record NC_073359.2, on the reverse strand, counting down.
GCACCGTAAGCAAAAAGCCAATCCTCATGTGTGTAATTTGAGCACCAGAGGTGCATTCATGGCTTTGAATGCTGGTCGCCTTCCACATACAAGATAAAGGGGAGATCATTATGGCCTGATTTGATAACATCAATGTTTCATTTTCCTGAAGAAAGTCTTTATTCTATGCCTCGTATTTCTCTTATTCTTCTGTTCTTGTTGGCTTGTGTTGAACTGCAAGCTTTGTCGAAGATAATGATGTCTTATTAAAGGGTACTTCTATTCTTCATGGTAGGTTAAATACCTCACTTCTTTTAAAGAAACACTCCACTTTTTTGGAACATAGCTCCCATGGAGTTGAACATCTGAGTTTTACCATTTTGAAACCCATTCAGCTGATCTCCGGGTCTGACGCTACCACTTTTAGCATAGCTTAGCATAATTCATCGAATCTGATTAGATCATTAGCATTGCACTCAAAAATATGTCAATATTTTTCCTGTTTAAAACTTGACTCTTCTGTAGTTACATCGTGTACTAAGACCGACGGAAAATTAAAAGTTATGATTTTCTAGGCTGATATGGCTAGAAATGGTTGCAACAAGCGCAGTGATATTATGCAGCGCCCGGAAATAGTCCCTGGCTAGGTTACTTTCAATTTGACCAGCACTAAGTTACATTGAAAGTTACCTAGCTGAGGACTATTTTCGGGCGCTGCGTAATATCATTGCGCCTCCTGCCACCATGTTACATCAGCAAAGTCCTTGATTATTACACCAGAATGAGAGTATAGTTCCTAGCCATATCGCTTAGGAAATCACAACTTTTAATTTTCTGTCGGTCTTACTACATTATGTAAGGTCTCAGTATACTATGTAACTACAGAAGAGTCAAGTTTTAAATAGGAAAAATATAGAAACTCTTTGGTTATTTTTAGCGTGATGCTAATGGTCTAATCAGATTCAATGGATTATGCTAAGCTATGCTAAAAGTGCTAGAGCCAGACCCGGAGATTAGCTGAATGGGTTCCAAAACGGTAAAAATCAAATATTTAATATATTTATTTAGGGGAGCTGGAAAATGAGCATATTTTCAAAAAAGTGGAATGTCCCTTTAAGAGCAAAGAACGTGGAAAGTTAGATTTTAACTTTGTCGAGTAAATCGACCATTTTCTAATCAAATACTTTTATTAAAACAATGGAAAATGTGAACAAGCATACGCAAATGAGGTTGAGCTGTCTATACAAATGTATTAAGTTTTTACAAAGTCACATGTTGTAATGTATTGTGTTTGTAAAACCATGATTTCCAGAGTATCACAGTCATTTTATTCTGGAATGTACAATCAAAATTGCAATAAATCAGAATTCAGTCCTATTCTAGTCTAATTTTTAATCTCTCTTAAAGGTGCAGTGTGTACATTTTAGTGGCATCTAGTGGTGAGGTTGTGAATTGCAACCAATGGCTCAGTTAACTGCTCACCCATCGCATCTAAAACGCATATAATAGAACCTACGGTAGCCAACACCAGACAAACATGTCATCTTTGTAGACAGCTTTGTAAAGAAAGTTGGTCCGTTAAGGGCTTCTGTAGAAACATGATGGCACAAAATGGCGACTTCCATGTAAGGGGACCCTCGGTGTATGTAGATAAAAACGTCTCATTCTAAGGTAATAAACACATAAAGGTTCATTATGAAAGGTCTTTATACACCCCTGATAATATAGTTTTGTATTTTTTGCATTTCTGTCAAAGATCCTTCTAAAAATTGCACACTGCACCTTTAAATCTTTATTTTTGACTCTCTGTCACCATCTCTGTTTGAAATTTAAATTGCAGGGTAATTTTCTGTAGGTGCGTTCTGTACAAACATTATTGTTAGCTTTCCATTATAAATAGGGCAAAGTTGAGGACACAGTTTTAAACACTGTTTATTTACTATAATTTATAAATACTTGTACTTTAGTACTTGCTCAATAATAGATTTTCATTTTTCGTTCATTTTACCACAAAAAGTTATAGATTGCAACTTTAAATAAATTAAAGAGATTGAGAGCAACTGATATTTGTTTTTTTATTACCAATAACTAAGATAGGACACAAAGCAGATGACTAACTTTTAGGCCAAAAGTTTTTTTTCTAAACAGCATCAAATTTTTTGTTAAATAAACAATAATGGCTCAACAATGAAAAATATATGTAAATAACTTATACACAAATATATACTAACCACCAAGGAACACAAATGCGGGAAATCTTTTTTATTTTCGCTTATAACCTATAGTTCTATAAAAGGTAATCAGTACCGATTAATCCGTATTACCGATATATCGGTCGACCATTACTCTTGAGGTTCAATGGGAATCATACATGGGAGGATTTTCACAGACTTCTACTACACACCGGCTTGCTGGCAATGGCAATGCCTCTGTTTTGTTTACTCCTGAGTAAGTTATTACATTTTGATAAAAGGTTACGTAGACGTACTTTTCTTGAAATAGCATGTGCCGATAAATTGTAGACAATAATACCAGAAATGTGCATTATGAAGGTAAACAGGATCAATTTCCATTATCATGTTGGCTGTAAACATTGAAGCTTTACATGGCAAGCAGTCACATAATGTAACACCTAATAATTTATGAAAGACCACATACAACCCCAACAAATAATAATGTTTAATGTTTAAATGTTTAATCTTAATTCATAACCAACACCAGGTGAACAATAAAACTATCACCATTGATGTTGCAGACTGCATTAGCTTAAATCCAAGATCTCATTTGGTTCATATCATACAATCCATCCGCTGATAAAAAGTCCTTTTGTGTTCGCAAAGGGCTACAGTTGGCACCGCGGGCAGAACCTGCTGCTTTCAGTCACATAAGGCCCGCTGTGCCCTTCGGTTCTCTCTGTCGCTGATACACAGACAGCTGTTGCAAGCTGTCAAGCATCAGGAGAATAGAGCACCTCTGCTGTCAGGGCAATGATCTCTCCGCCTCCAGGCTGCACTAACGCCACACCAATCGGGCAAGTGAGGGACGCACCAAACGTCTTGTGCCAAAAGCAGAATACAGACTGCTCACCCCACTACTTTACACCAATTATCTGTCTGGCAGACATCGTGTTGTATTATCGGTGTACTCATTGATTCAGATGCATTATAATCAAAGTGTTTTCTTCTATAGAAGGCCATGAACTCTGTTATCAGTAAACTGATATAAACATGATGCATTTCCTCTTCCAAATGCTTTATGTCAAGGTGTTTTGGACAGAACCGAAATAAACTTAGAATAAACTTTGTTACCGTCTGTGAATATGAAGTCTGCTGAGTAAATGTAAAAAAACAAGAAAAGAACTATGTTTAAAATGATTGAAAGGAAAAATCTTTAAAACATTCAGTTTAATGTGCATATGTCTGTTTGTATTAATGTAATTTCTGTGTTCATGATTTTCTGTGCATGCTTTTAAAAATAACTTTTATGGAATTTATGCTAGAATTGAGTTGCTTATTCATGTCATGTCACCATAAAGAGCAAATTAATTCAATATTTACATTATCTAATAATCCATCATTACCAGATAAATATATTTTCTGGCAATATTTTGCATTGCATAGACAAGCAAATTGATTAATTTTGACTAAATTAAATTAGTATAAAACATAGAGATCATAATTAGAAATTTTTGTTAAATTCTGAAAAAAACAAAACAAATAGGCTTGGACAATTAAAAAACATTACTGAACACACAAAAAAAGAATGCATACAGTGTGGGCGGTAAAATAATACAGAAAACACTAAATTCCTCCCACTATACCAAAAAATTTTGTTGAATAAATGTTTTGCCTATTCCCACATAAGTAAAAGATGATGAACAACAGTACCTTATGTTATTTTTGCAAAGCAATTTGTTAATTTAATATACGCTATTAAATAATTGTTGCACTTAACTTTTTAAGTTTAATCAACTTGAATTTACAATTCATTTAATGTTTAACTGCAATCCCCCTTTTTGAGTGGGGTGAAAAGGTGATGTGCACATTGACATTAATTTAACTCTGTAATTCTTCGGTCTAGAAGTTAAATCTTGGTCTCTATTTTAAAGAAGACAATTTAAAGTTTTTCACTGAAGTGTCTGGAGTTGCGAATATTTAATAAAAAAAAGTTATAGCAATTTAAATTCATAAAAAAATAATGCAATAATGTATATTTTTGTGTTATATTTAAAACCCATAAAATAAAAATGTTTTACTCCCAAAATGCTAAAAAAAAGTCTCCATAAGTCTCAACTAGTCTTGATCCAAATTTCAATTTAAAATCACAAACAATAAGTTTTTTTCACACTTTTAGTGGTTTTACCATCAAAGGCCACTAGGTGTCAACGGTTAGCTGCATACTTTTGTCACAAGTTAATAAATTACTGTCACTGCAGAGAGAACCAAAGCTTTTATTACAATAATAACCATTTGAATAAATAAAACGCAATGCATTTTTTTGACATCAATCTTATGGTGGTCTTCAGCTTACAAACTCTGACATGTAAATAAGGAATTTGCCTTGGCGTTGGCGCAATTGGGTGATTTTCACGAAATTAGACTTATGAGGTCTCATGAAACATGCTGATAAAAAAAGTAAATGCAAAGTAAGAGTATCAAAATAAGTTTTTCATTACCATAATGTGTCCATGACTGGATTTGGGTTCTTTGACATGGAAATATTTATAAATTTTTTCATTCTCCGCAACAATTTTTAATCATTGTTTAAGCCCTCAAGGAACTAACTAAAAAAAATTGTTGTAAAGGACATAATTGACTGTGACACTTAAGATGGCTGCCAGGTAAGTAGTTCTTATTTTTTCTCTCCAGATAAAAGTTGAAATTTTGTTTGTCATAGTACCTAGACAACTTTTTAGTTCTCATTACCGAAACATGAGTTTGTAAATGCATATATTTAATGTAATATCATGTTGCGGTAATAATCATTTTTGATTATGATAATCTTAAAAATTTAAATAATTCTATAGGAAATATTTTTTAAATCCTCTGAAAATAATGGTTATAGTAAGTTCAGACCTTCATCTTATATGTGCAAAAAAAGTTGGCTTCAAGGGATTAAAAAAAAAATCTGATTCTGGACAACTTCTAAGCCTGGATTTCATGAGAATCACCCAATTGGCTTTTAAATGGGATGAGACTCTTATTGGTTTATTGCACATTACGGCCAAAACACACCCATTACTCATTACGAGAATAGGAACAACCCGTTTAGACTGTGTGCCAGGCGCACAAACCATATTTCCTGTTGATAAACTAGCAAAATTGGATTCGGACATGCCTTAAATGCACTTTAGACCATATGCTTAGATTGTTAAAATAGGGCCCTTTAAGTCACAGCTGTGATGTACAGTATTTACTGTACTGCATGTGTTGTTGACAGGTGGTCACACACATGCTGGTATATATTTTCACTCGGGGCTCATCGCAGATTCACTTTAATGGTGGTTTGACAGTTTTTCTGCTGCATTTGACGGTGAATGTTTGGTAACATCTATGTATTTCTGACAGGCTCGGTTTGTACAGTAAGACTTCATAAAAGTAATGTCCATCAACTTTTTTTTATGTCAAACCCATCTCAGCTTCAAGAACAAACCAGACACAGCAGGATATAAATTTCTGAGTGGTGTGTGAGGTCTGAAAATGCAACGATAACCTGGTACGCTACTGTAGGTTGACCTCATTACATTGCCTGTCTAATTCAGTTGGCACCATCTTATCATATAGGAAATAGGAGATTATTTGCATTTTCACCCACCTTTGTGTAAAATGTCTTCACTTTTGGCATTCTATAAGAAAAAATTTGATAGAGGTCAAGTTGAAGACATACCAACTCTGTGTCATCTAGTTGTATACCTCACATTTTGTAGTAAATAACCATTCCTTGCAAAAATTTGCAAATTATGTACGACAGCATACTGCAAAAATAGTGCACTGGCCCAACATTATGTCCATATACGTCTATTGTTATAGCTGTATTCCAGTTTGGCTGTTGTTTGTTATCAAAAGCTATTAAATCATCCATATGTTGTTTATAGGATTAACTGATGCCTTTAAAAGCTCTTTCTAGCCTGTGGTGTTGCATAAAGCATTGTGACTAATGAGGTTTGTTATGCAAAGGGTTGGACTCTCATCAGCGTCATCCTGCTTAATGTTTGTATCCCTGTGTGTGTAAATAAATTTGAGAAATTACTTGTGCTTTTATCAACTGCTTAGGGCCCGGAGGACGTTTATTCCATACGTAATGGCTTTCCCCTCCAAGCCCCGTACGATTTTCCTGTTATCTCTCTCCTCCGATGCTCCTTATTAAAACTCACTTAAATCAAATGAGATTGTACCTTAAGAGTCGCTCAGATTCTGGTGCTAGGAACTTGCTTCTATCCTGATTTAATTGAATTCAAACTATTTCATCGCCTTTAATTTGCTCTGCAAATTAACTACCAACGTTATTTTGCCAGCGGCAGAAGAACGGTCATCGGATTAAACAAACTTTAAAAAATAACCGTGGCCATTGCGCTAACAATTCACACTTTATTCGTCGGCAGGAGCCAGGAAGGTATATTTAAATAGTTAGACATTTTCCTTATTGCCGTAGTTAAACAAAATGCATCCTCTTTGATTTTGCCTCGACTAAGGAATTATTGACTAAGCATACATCCCCTAATGTGTAAGCTGCGGTCATGCGTTCTCTTACTTTAAACAAATTTCCCTTTTCACAGTCCATCTGGGTTGTAAATTGGGTGGGCTGATGCTGTTTCTGCTCCGTCGCTCTACAGGATATTGGTATTAATTGTAGGCCGGGTTTGCATGGCTACGTCCCATTTTTTAGGAACATCACTGGCACCATTGGTCTGATTATTTGTTAATTATTAACTATTTTTTTCCCATGTTTAAATGATTCCTTCTTTCCTAGCTTATAATGTGGATACACAACTACTGCCTGGTTGATTTCTTAGAAAAATGTAAACCCTGATGTGCTATCAAAACATTACACAACTTGAAAACATTATCTCAATCAACAATGCAAATTTGGGAGAGGGACATCTATTTGTCCAACCAATAACATATGGGGGAGCCTTGCTCACAAATTACGCACTTTCCATTTAAGGGAACAGTTCAAACAAAAATGAACGCATGCCTTTCTTCTTTCTGTCCACACGGTTATATTAAATAATATCCTTTCTCTGTTCAGCTTTTTTTAGACATATAAACTTATCAAATATATACATTTTAAGCAAAAAGCTGAGATTTCTTGTAAAGGACTTTTGATAGAGATTAGATTTAGAGCAATGATCAAAACATACACAGAGTTTAAACTGTTTGTCCTAAGGGGAGACTTCCAGGTTTTATAAGTTGTGTAAGAGCACCACCTGGTGGATAATAGAGGAAATACAGATTGCCTGAAAAACTCGTCAATGGCGGGGAAAGAGTTAAAGCTCCAAAAAAGCACATAATTTCACAAAAAATGCAACAAACAGTTATTAAATATCTTCTGAGGATAAGCGATAGTTTTTTGTAACGTTAGGTCAGAGGTCAGTCTTGTGCCTGACCTAAACTCTCTTGTAAACACATTTACAGCTGTAGTTTATAAAGTTTCTTTACAAAAACCCATCGCTTTACCTCAGAAGACATTTAATAACTGTATGGATTAGTTTTTTGTGTACAGGTGCGCTTTTTGGAGCTTTAAAAATGGGGCACTATCCAATGTTATTGCAAAGCTCAATAGCCAGAATATTATTTAATATAACCCCAAATGTATTTGGCTGAAAGAAGAACATCTTATACACCTAGTAAAATATGGGCTAATTTTAATTTTGAAATAAACTATTCCTTTAAAAAAAAAACACCACCGTTTTTCAATATTTTACTATGTTATACTGCTGCAGTAATATTGACGGAAGTTTGAGTGAGAGGGTGAGTAGTCAGGAATGATGATGTCCCCGATACGCCCGAGGTCGAAGTGCTGCAAACTAAGTGCTCTCCATCCACACAAAAATTTCCCACGTTTGATTTTGTGCCACCATACTTACTGGTGTAACTACTCATGTAACAGTCTTTAAATAGGGAAAACATGGAAGTGTTTGGTGGCTTCTAAATTCATCCCTGTTTGGATCCTAAGGAATGAATGCGGCTAGGCTAAATGCTAACACATTCACAACACGCTGTACAAAGAAAAAGTGCACGTATTGAATAAAGATAGGGATGTATTAATTTGTCTAAGTTGAGGTAAGAACATAGTAAAATATTGAAAAACTGTGGTGTTTTCCTTTAAATAAGCGCTTTCCTTTTTTAAATGTCATTCTCTGACTTTTTCTCTGTTTTCTGTCTCCTAACCTCACCCATTGACATCCTTTTGTTTTTAGCATTCATCTAGTTACCTCCGAGTTTGTGCTCACCTCGTTTAACTCGCTACGTGATAAATATTCATGAGCACTATTTGCCCCCACGCATAATAGGGGAAGAAACTACCAAGCAATTTCGTGCAATTACAAATCAGTATTCCCCATCTATGATGTTCATATCTTCCAGATGGCCTCATTTGTAGACCTTAATGTTAAATAAACTCAATCTCTATGCCATTAAGTACACTAATGTCAAACGAACTTGGAGAAAGGTGAATGTTTAGCGCTTGGGGTGAAATGTGTACATCAGCCTGATAAATAGAAGTCGCTCTTATTGTCTGATGTTGTGGGTTGGCTTCTTTATTTGTGTTGCAGATCCTTGACACAGATTCCAGCCTGGAGAATCTTTAATGAGAGTTTGATGCAGCACAGAAGGTTTTCCCTTAGGCCAAAAAATAGTCTATGCAAGTGTACAGATGCAGTGCATTGCGAGCTTGTGTGACGCTAACAACCTCATTACTCAAGGAGGCGATGGAGTTAACTTTAAATGTTGTTGGTACTAAACCAAACATACTATAGTATAGATGGTTTTAGCCACAACAACCAGTAGACTTCTGCAAAGAATCAATAACAGCAGAGTCCTTCTTCGGTAGATAACGAGCTAAATGAATAGCTGAGTTCAAATCATAGCTAAACGTATCAACTACTAACATTACTGAGTAAAATTAATCGATACAATGTTAGTAATATAGATCATTAAATTGGTGCCTGGCTGCCAAACCTCTCTTCTCACAGTGGTGATCCATGCTCCTCGCTATCTCCCCGCCGTCTTTAGGAAACCAAAATATGTATACGACTTCAGTAGTATACACTACAACTAGTGTAATACGAATAGGACGTTACATTTTTTTAGTAGTTTAACAAAAATTAAAGAAGACGATAGAATATGCTAGTGCCCACTATACCCCCCGCCCCCAAGTGCCAACGCTAAAAAATGCATTGTAATCTCTGACCCATTTCAAAAGAACCTCAGTCTCCGGTTTAAGTGCAAATAAGATCTAACACTAAAAAAACCTCTGACAAGGCAGTGCATCATCTGGCTAAAAATACACTTGTACAAGTCAATTAAAATATTATATTTCAAACTACTTTGAGTGTCTAGACACCACTCCTGGTTTTTTGATTCATAATCGTTGATGATGAAGAATGTCCTCTCACCTCTTCACTGACTAGAAACATTATAATGAGATTTTATTGGGATAAACACTCCCTAAAAGTGGCTCTGTTGAGGCTTACAGGTTGGAAATATGGTGAGTAGATTCCCCAGTCCTGAATATTTGATCATGGCCTTGGTTTACATCGATTAACCCATTGTTACACCCTAAATGAATGGGTTAGATATAGGCATCTCAGGCCCAAGAAAATGATTTGTCTGTGGTATGACCAACATTGTGTTTGAGAATTTAACTGTATGATGGTTTTGATAAATTGCTTCACTCCCGGTCTTTGTCCAGCACCCTGGTGTAGATTTATTGTCCGAGACCTCGCTTTCTTTCCCAATGTGTGGAGTTATTTACTCTCCACAATATGTGCTCAATGTTCCTCTACCTCTCTATGGCACGCAATACATCATTTGAACATGGAGCAAATACAGTGTGGACGTTAACTTTGTGTTTGACTTAGTCAGAGCATGTGCCAGTCAAGCTAATGCTAATGCTAACACATGAGTGGTGGGGACCTGCACGGAGAGGCTCATCAATAAGGATGAAGCATTGCTCGCGTACTGACACGCAACTGCTGTTTTGCCTGGAGCTGTAGTGATCTGCATGGAAGCGTGGCAGGGCCACTCCATCAAAAGCCGGCCCCCTGTACCGCTGATGGATGTCTCTCTTCCAGGAACTTACACGGCAGTTGACCAGGCAGGTAGCTGCATGTTCCGGATATAAAGCTTCAGAGACCCATCATCAAGCAAGGTATACTGATGTTGGGTTTGGCTGACAGCAAAAATTAAGAAAGAGTGTTAGTTTTAGTATTTGCTTGATGTGACAAGGTCAGATCTTCCATAAGTGGGTTTTAAATGTCCCAAAGTTTTCTTGAAGAAAATATAAAGCTTAATTCATTAGTACAAAAGAACAGCGTCTAGTGAAACTAAGTATTGGAAGCAGTAAAACTATGTGTTAGGGAAGACTGTAAATACTTTACATTTAAAATACTATTGAGACTTATGTTGCGGAGTAGGCAAGGGATAGGGAGATTGGGAAGACTATATTAAGAAGTATAAACTGAGAAGTATAAGGAATATGTTGAGAAGTATGTTGATTAATATATGGTGAGTATGAGGTGTGTACTGAGGTGTTTGAGGAGTATGTCGGAGTACGCCAAGGAAGGCAAGGTGTGTACTGGGGTGTTTCATTAGTATGTCGGAGTATGCCGAGGAACGCAAGGTGTGTACTGGGCTTTTCTGGAGTATGTCGGAGTACGCCAAGGTATGCAAGGTGTGTACTGGGGTGTTTGAGGAGTATGTCGGAGTACGCCGGGGAAGGTGAGGTGTGTAATGGGGCGTTTGAGGAGTATGTCGGAGTACGCAGAGGAAGGCAAGGTGTGTACTGGGATGTTTTAGGAGTATGTCGGAGTATGCCGAGGAATGCGAGGTGTGTACTGGGCGTTTCAGGAGTATGTCAGAGTACGCCAAGGAAAGCAAGGTGTGTACTGGGGGCATTTGAGGAGTATGTCGGAGTACGCCAAGGAAGGCAAGGTGTGTACTGGGATGTTTTAGGAGTATGTCGGAGTATGCCGAGGAATGCGAGGTGTGTACTGGGCGTTTCAGGAGTATGTCAGAGTACGCCAAGGAAAGCAAGGTGTGTACTGGGGGCATTTGAGGAGTATGTCGGAGTACGCCAAGGAAGGCAAGGTGTGTACTGGGGTGTTTCATTAGTATATCGGAGTATGCCGAGGAACGCGAGGTGTGTACTGGGCATTTGAGGAGTATGTCGGAGTACGCCGAGGAACTCGAGGAGTGTACTGGGGCATTTGAAGAGTATGTCGGAGTACGCCGGGGAAGGCGAGGTGTGTACTGGGGTGTTTAAGGAGTATGTCGGAAAACGTCGAGGGACACGAGGAGTGTACTGGGGGCATTTGAAGAGTATGTCGGAGTACGCCGGTGAAGGCGAGGTGTGTACTGGGGCGTTTAAGGAGTATGTCGGAAAACGTCTAGGAACGCCAGGAGTGCACTGGGGCGTTTCAGGAGTATGTCGGAGTACGCCAAGGAACACGAGGTGTGTACTGGGGCGTTTTTAGGAGTATGTCGGAGTACGCCAAGGAACGTAAGGTGTGTACTGGGCCATTTCAGGAGTATGTCGGAGTACGCCGAGGAACGTGAGGTGTGTAGTGGGCCGTATCAGGAGTATGTCGGAGTACGCAGAGGAACACAAGGTGTGTACTGGGGCGTTTCAGTAGTATGTCTGAGTACGCCAAGGAACGTGAGGTGTGTACTGGGCCGTATCAGGAGTATGTCGGAGTACGCCGAGGAACAGGATGTGTGTATTGGGACGTTTGAGGAGTATGTCAGAGTATGCTAAGGAACATGGGATGTTTAAGGAGTATGTTGGAGCATGCTGAGGAACACGAGGTGTGTTCTGGGATGTTTAAGGAGTATGTTGGAGCATGTTGAAGAACACAAGGTGTGTACTGGGATGTGTAAGGGGTATGTTGGAGTAGGGTGAGGAACACGAGGTGTGTACTGGGACGTTTGAGGTGTATGTTGGAGTATGGTGAAGAACACGAGGTGTGTACTGGGATGTGTAAGGGGTATGTTGGAGTATGCTGGGGTAAGCTTGGGTAAGAAGTCTGGTGTATGCTGAGGAATATGAAGTATGAGGTATGTATTGGGATGTTTAAAGAGGATGTTTATGTTGAGGAGTCTGCTGAAGATTATGAGTTGTGTATTGGGATGTTTAAGGAGTATGCTTAAGAATATGATGTGTCTATTGAGGGGTATGATAAGAACATTTTCTTTAGTATGTTAAGCATTAGGGATAAGGCACAATGGAGATATTTTATATAATATTTTAGTAATGGTTTTAAACAGGGATGCAATTCTTGAATAATTCAGAGACTAGCTTTTCTAAAGTAATTCTGTACATGCTGTGCTTTACCACGCTTACAGTAAATACTATACCATAAAACCCACTCCGAGATACGTATTCTCTCTTAAATCCACTCATTTAAAGCTCCACCACATTAAGCATTGAATTAAGACCATCACTGTCGGACTTCACATCACCCATTGTGAGCAATGCTACCGCTATTATACGTAATCCACAGGTTTACTTTTAAGCCATTTTGTAGTTCACATGCACCACTATGTTATTCTGTATTCTGTTAAGAAGTCGTTTACTCCTGGACACTAGCAGAAAAGACTCAATGAGCTGTTTTACTGACTGTGATCTAGGTGCTGGGTTTTATGCTCTGTATCTGTAATAAGCTTGTATGATGCATTTAAAAAAATGCTGTCTATTTGTTGATTGTTTGTTAGTTCCCTGTTAAAAGGCCTTGCTTTTTATCCGTCTCTCCCACACAAACATCCCAAATTCAAAACACCCACTGACTGTCAAAGTTATGAAGGTCTTTGCAGTATATAAGGACCATGTGACGAACGTTTATGAGAAGTATGTTGAAGAGCATCATCTGATGTTAACCCCCATCACATGTTGGGTTTGCTTAAAAGATGTCAGTCAGATGGTTAGCACATCCTTCAGAGAAGAGGCACTCGGCAACCGCTGTGTGAATTCAAAGTCAAGCAGGTGTGCTAATGTAAACACTCTCCTCTCTCTCCGGTGCTATTGATCTGTACATGCATTGCATTGTTATACGTATCTCTCTGGAGACCTGCCGGCTATAGGGTTTTGAATATTGCAGTGACACTTCTTTAAATAACTCCATAGCTCTGAAACCTCTGGCTATCAATATGTGATTCTTCTTACGCATATCTTCTCTACTGTAGTCTGTCTCAGGGCTGTATATATACCTGTATGTTTATACAATAAATAAACACAATATTTCTATGAGTATCTTTATACTGAAGGGCAGATACGTTCATCATTCCCACACAGTATATAAGTCGATATTACAACAAAACTACAAAGCTACTGAAGACAAACTTTGATTTTTAAATGTTTTGAAGTTTAAAAGAAAAGTTAAACTCAGTTGTGTTACTGAGGTTAGATAATTGCATTCAGTCTTTATTCTTTTAATTGCATTCATTATTAAACTGCTACCGAGCCCCTAAGGTGACATTGGAGTAAAAAAATAAAAAGTTTAGTTTCTTGTGCTCACGTGAAACTTTCGCGTGCTCACGTGAAACTTTTGCGTGCTTACGTGAAACGTTCATGTGCTCACGAGAAACCTTCATGTGCAGAATGTTTTTTAAAAGTTTAGTTTCGCGTGCGCACATGAAACTATCACGCACGTGAAACTTTTGCGCACGCACGTGAAAGTTTCGTGTGCGCACGTAAAAGTTTCACGTAAGCACGCGAAACTAAACTATTAAATTTTTTCTCCATGTCCCCTTAGGGGCTCCGTAAACGTCTTTACTTTACAAACTTTATTTTTTAAATCTACATATAAAGATGCTTTAATCCAAAGTTAGTTACAATGCAATCATGCATTAACTGAGAATCGAACAAAAGACTTTGAAGTTGCTAGCGCCATGCACTGAGTAAAAATATGACCTTATAGGTGTAGCGGAGGATTTTCTTGAATTTTAGAAAAGAACCGCATTCTCCACTTTTTTAAAAAATGCAATTGCGCAACACTTCTGATTAACAACTAGGAGGACCAATAGTCTTGATTATCCACATGGAAAAAGAAAATCCTCCACAATACCTTTAATATCTTCAACATTGACTCATGTAAGACCATGCCAAAGATTAAAATCGTTGAAACAAAATGTACTGCTCTAAATCTGATAATTTGATTGAGACTTTAGTCTGGATTTCACAGACAGTGTCACATTTCTTATAGTGATTTATTTAATATTGAAATTGCTTTAAAAACAAACTCATCTTTAATTTGCTAAACAATAAATGGAACACTACTGCTTAAACCCGGCAGAAAAATGCACAAAGATGTTTTCCCTTATCTTTTGATTTATTAGCTTATGTTTTGTTGCTTTAAAAGCATTCCACTGCCAACCATGGCGACCTGTGAGACGAAACATTCGCATACCTACGCGCAATCACAGTTGCACCAAAACAACACAAGCCAAAGCTGCTTAGAGAGGCTGTATAATTGTCTGCCCTCTTGTTGAGCTTTTTCAGAGTCTGGTTGACAAATATTTGGGCAGGCCTGCTAAAGAGGGAGTGAAATTAGCCTCTGGTGTGGGGTGGGGGTGCTGGTGAAAACAACGCTCCTCATTGTCCTGACACCCCCTCCTGCGTGTTTCCGTGGCATTGGACAAGTTTAGGATTCCATTCACATAGCGGCTGTTTGGAAGGTCAAGCCAAGAAACGCTGGACACGTTGGCATTTCTCTGTTCAGAGAAGACAGGAGCAGCGAGTGCAAGAGGGGGTAAGTAAAGGTGAGCCGCAAGTGCACTTTACCGCGGTAAACATTGTTAAAGGAGCGGCACAGGCCTGTTACACTTGCTCCAGACAAAACAGACAATGAAGAACAGATGAGAAAATGTCTGTATGCCCCTCTGTTACACTTGGCGTTAACATTTATTTTAGTTGACTAATATAAACTCCCTGGTGAAAAAACTATAAAAATCATCACAGAAATTCTGTTGGTTTTTATTAAAATACCATAAGGTCTTACCATTAAAACCATTACAATATTCCTTTTTGTAGTGTTTTAGGTATTTCAGTAGGATTTAATAAAAAAATTAAAAATTTAAGGTTATTTTTTTAAATAAAAAAAAATAATTGGTAGCACCTAAAATATGAAACATTTTTATATCTTGAATTTTTAGGTGTTACCATTGAAGTAATTTTTAAAGTTGATCCAACTTTTACTTTTTAAAGTGCATTATAGTTTCCATATCAACTAATTAAATTTTCCATTAAAACCATTAAATAGAATAGAATTTATGTTGTGGTTACTATTGTTTTTAGCAAGGCCGTTGGCACAATAGACCAACAACAGGATGAAAGTGCTAAATGTTCAACTTAAAGTTTTAATTATTATTAACTCTTTCTCCGCAATTGATGAGTTATCTCGTCAATTAAGAGAAAACATTTCCTTTTATAAAAAACGTGTTCCTGATGACGTTTTATGTTAATCTGTAATACCGCGATTATCCACTAGATAGAGCACTTACCCAATTTATAATATAAAATAAAGCCAAAATGTTATTAACAATTTTAAACTCTGTGTATGTTTTGATAATCGCTCTGAATCTCTAACCAAATTCCTTCAAAGAAAATTAAAATAATAACAATAATATTAATAAAAAAGAAAGCAATTATTTCATATTTTTGCTAAAATATTAATAATAATAAAACATATTTAAGAGTTTATAAACAAAGAAAAAAATAGATAGGATGAAACGTTTTTTTTTTCCCCCGTTTTGTATGTTTATATATTTTTAGAAGAAAAAATTCCTGGAAGGCATTTTGTGAAACTTTTGTGAAAATCACAAAAAATGCTGGCGGGCAACTTTAAAAAAGGCTGGCGGGGTATGAGTTAAAGCTGCGATATAAACAAAAATCTGTTTTGCTGTAAGCTGAAAGTCTAAAATAAAAATAATTTAAATTTGAGCTGTTGCGTCAGATTTCATCGGAAATGAACAAGCGTAAAAATAAGTATGTAACGTAACCTTCAAAGTCACAAATAAACGGAAGTCGCGATTGCTTTATTTTCCCCGTGGTGACGTATATCCGAATGAAATGTCTTCTGAAATAAAAAAAGGTAGGGCTTGACTTGAATACATCCATCGAGAATTTATTGGATTGATTGAAGTTGGGTCACGTTGCTATTCGCTAATCGCTGCGATTTTTCCGGCGCCCCCCATCCACCATACCCCGTGCTTGGAAGTAAAGAGAGATCGTTTTGAGGAGGTGAGGAGATTTGCTTGTTTGATTAAAGATTATGAAAGCACATTATTTTTTTTAATAATGAGGCTCACAGATCATTTGTAAAAAATACCACAATATTAATTTTTCTTTTTATTGTGAGTCTAACATGTTTCAAACAGAGATGGCAGTAGAGACTTAGAATGGGCAATTTTTTCAGGTAATTTAGTTCGTAAGCGTATTTGTGTGCTGTGTTTACAGTTGCCAACGTTGCAACTTGGAGCAATAAAAGAGAATGTGCGGTCTCAGGTGTGCGTTTATCCGCAATTCGCAGTGGCTCGGAAGACGGCTTATCCAATCAGAATTCAGAGTTGGAGATATCCGTTTTATAAAGAGCCATTGATTACTCGTCCTCCCTCGTGCTGTTTTCACCCCCTTTTCTTGGCAAAATAAATAGATCTACGTTCAGTTAATAATCACCAGCATGCATGCAGCGTTTTGATATTCACATGATGACTTTCAGCTGTTTATTTACCTTCCCAAAAGTCCCTTGGGTGCCGTATGTTAATTTCGGTCTCTATACAGAGAATTAAAGCAGGAGGGAAACGGTAAACAAACAAAAAAAGATGCTGATGAAGGCCGAGTTGTGTTTATCTTAACCGAGAGCAGGATTCTGAAGAATTTAGTCCATACGAATACTGTTACTGTGTGTCTGAACTTTGGCTGAAATGCTGTGGAAAACCATGTGGGATTTAAGACTCCAGGATTAGTTCTGATGTTCAGAAGCCCATATGACAGATTCAGTGATCTCAATGTGTGTGATATGACAGAGTTTCAGAGCAAGTTCATTTGGAAATACACGCAGCTGTGAGGTATTGGTTTATTTCCGGTCACTGTCCTCTTGATACTTATGGTTGTCTATTGTAGATCAGATATATGAAATTTTATTTTAATGTTAAGTTTATCCACCGAAACAACGGCACATCTACTACTGATAATACTCAAAAGAGACCATTGGTTAAGCCAGAAGTTGTCATAATGTTCAAAGAAAGCACCACAGTCATAGTGTTTATACTCCACCAATGAATAGCTCACTTATATGACTCTGCATACTATATACTAAAATCACACACTACACCCTAAAGTAAACTTTTGCTACGTCTATAGAAGCGTATGTGTAAAATTCCTGTGGTCAGTGGCTCATGGCCATATCATGGATTAGTCAGCTAACCTTTTCTTGATCAATTTAGCTTTGATTCTTAAAAATCGCTTAAAAAATTGGGAGACGGTGAGTCAGAATTCAAGGGAAATGAAAGTTTATTTAAAAACAGTAACCATATCGCATGCTCAATCTTTCTGGCACTCAACTGGAAATGCAGACGTGAATCAAAAACAAATGAGAAAGCTAGCAGTGCCAAAATTTACCATCTAGTGCACGTTTCTGTAGAGATTCACTATAAAAACACAAAAATCAATTTCTCTCAGAGAAAATAACAGTAAAGAGTGTTTTCATGGACTAAATGGTACGATGGCATTTAAAGGACCACAGTAATAACTTTAGTTTAAAATATAGAGGTGTTTATGAAGTTTACTAAGCTCAAATGAAAGGTCAGTATGACTCCACTAGTGTCATTTTCTTTTCTTTCCTTTTGTTTATTGATTTATTTATTTTTTGCTTTTTTATTATATTTTTAATGAATTATTTAAATTATGTCTATACTCTCATCTTGGTGATGAAAAACCCAGTTACAGTAAATAATTGTAACGAAATAGTAGGCTAATTGTTAGTGGTTGTGAAAATAAAATAAAAACATGGATGTCATAGATAAGACGTTTGGTAATGAAGTATTAGATTATTATATATCTAACAATATTTATTTAATAAAACTTTAAACTTTATTTTTATAATTTACAGCAACTTATTACAAGTCAAAAAAGTTGAAATTACTGTGTTAATTCACTTAGTTTAAAATTAAACTTTTAAGTGCAGCAAGCAATTTAGTGTAGCTACTTGTTGTATTTATTATCACATATACCAATTTTATATTATATTTTATTATTAGTATAATATTAGTATAATGTATCACATGAATTTATATTTTATAAATCATATAATTTAACACATTCTAACACTGCAAAAAAAGATTTGTTGATTTAACTTATTTTTTTCTAAGCTACCTGGTTGCCTTAACTTAAAACTATTATTAAATTAAGCACTAATCTTTTTAAGCATTTTTACTAAGAATTTACAGTAAAAATACTGTAAAAAGTGAGTTAGAAGGACAACTAATTATAAGATTCTATTATGTATTATTATTTATGTTTTACATTTGAGCTAATAGCTATCAGGTCTCATTTCTCCTGGTAATCCTTGCCTGTAATGGATTTTCCTTAAGGCAGTATTAGCTTTATGTGTCAAACACTGACCCCAGAGCCTCCATAGATTTTCTTTAAAGCCTGTTCCTAACCCTCTGAACTTTGACCTTTGACCACTAACATCATAGCCAAGCGATCACATGCACCAGTAAACTGCAAAGCTGTTATACTGTAACTACCCAGAACGTACACCTTTTACAATGTTACATTATGTGACATAATAAGACCCTTATGCCTCGTTTGGGATCTTTTAGAGCCCTTTGAAACTCAGTTAAAACAGCAATTTTAAACTGTGTTAAAACTGTTAAGTGTTGGGGTCCATTAAAGTACATTAAAATGAAAAAAATCCTGGAATGTTTTCATCAAAAAACATTTTTCTTCTCGACTGAACAAAGAAAAACATCAGCATTTTGGATGACATGATGGTGAGTAAATTATCTGGATTTTTTTAAGAAAATGGGCTAATCCTTTAAGTGCAAAATGTGTACTTTTTGAAAGGGTACCACCCCAGTGACAGTTCCCATGAGGCAAAAAATATATTTTAAAATATAAAAAATGGCCAAAAAATTTTTTTGCTGAAATATATTTTGAAATATGTTAACAAAAATGTGTTTTTTGTATATTTTGAAATATATTTTAAGAAAAACTTTATGTTATATCCTGTACACATAACAGGTTTAAAAAGGTTAAAATAAAATTAAATATATTTTCAACTAGAAATTATAGAATGTAAGATTGTGGTTTATTTATTTTTATTTTATTTAATTATTGATTTGTACTTTATTTATTTACTTATTTTATTTTTAAATCCTGCCTGGGGTAAAGTGTGATGTTTTTTTGTTTTTAAATATTTTGTAAAATCTCAATAAAGACATATTCTACAAATATATTTTCAACTGCAAAAATATACTTTATAACTGTTTATATTTTGGCCAGGAAAATATATTTTCTGTCGTATGGGTTGTATAAGTAGAAATGTATTTGTTGCCCCTGAAATACATTTTGAAATATGTGTTGATATATAAAGGTTAAAACTAAATATATTTTCAAATTTAAAAATATATATTAAGCTTTAATTTTAACAAAATGTATTAAGCATATATTTCCAATGTATTTTCAGGCAGATAATTTTTTTTTTTGCCGTATGAGGGACGTGTTTGACAATTTTTTTGGACAGTGCTAAATGTTTTTAAGTCTTTTCCCGCCATCTCGTCAATTACAGCACTTACCCAATTTATGAAAAAACTGAAGCCAAAATGTTATTTACTAAATTTAAACTCTGTATATGTTTTGAAAAATTCCTTGACAAAAATGCAATTATTTAAACTTTTTGCTAAAAAAATTAGTTTTAAAGAAAAATACCTATATTTAAGAGTTTATAAGCAGAAACAAAATATAGATAGAATGAAACGTTTTTTTCCCCCCGTTTTGTTTGTTGTTTGTTTGAAAGCAGAGGGTCTGTTCTTTCATTTGATATATTTGTATGTTTATATATTTTTAGAAAGGCATTTTGTTGAAATAAATAAATAAAATGCTAGCGAACCCCATTACATCATCTATGTGGTTTTTGTGCGACCATCTTGAGCAACAGGACATTTTTCAATCCTCTGGTTTTCAGTTCCACAACCATCAAGTATCATCTGATTGGCTGAGACTGCATCATGTGATGCAGTAGTTTATAAATGGTTTTTGTGGATATTTGCTTCTGATTGTTACCAATAGTCATGGCCAAACCTGATGACGGTTATCAATATGTGTCAAATAGCAAGAGAAAAATGTTATCTATTAGAAAAAGGCAATTATTGTTATCCCATATGATGAGAAAATAGAAAGCAATAAGACCATAATGAGAGTTTTAATTTCAAGACATTAAGTCTTTATCTGCTCCTGGATTTTCTCCGATCTGGAGTTCTTCGGTATCATTTTCCTTTGTGTCTGCACTGCAGCGTTAAAACTCACAAGAGAATTACACTCTCTCTATCTCACACACACTCACGCTACAAAATGTCAATACTTCCAAGCCTCCAGGGAAGTGGAGACACTTGGATAAAATTAGCCATCCTTCTGGGAGAAATGCCAGAGATACTAGTTAGATACTAGTTTGTGAACCCTTGACAGACTCTCTTTCTTGATGTTTGTGAGTTTGCTTATAAACTTGTGATTGCAGCAGACTCGCACACTTGCTCGGTCCACATCATTACAGGCTTAGACACGCGTAGATGAACCTACATTACAGTGAAAATCCTGGAAATTGGTCCGGCTCATATGGATGTTTCTGTTCCCAGGGAAAATGTTTGAGATAATAGACTGTGTTTTTAGATTACAGCTGATGTCTTGCTTGTGGCCTTTTCATCTGGAGCTGTTTTCCATAGTAATAATCTTCATGTTCGCAGCGCCACAGAATTTATATTTGAGAATGAAATGGGTATAGATTTTCGGATCACTTATGTCCCACTTATGACCTTCATTTGGTGAAAGACATTTGAGCAGCTTTTCTTCATGCAATGAAAGAAGTGTATGAGAAGTGCTGATGTCAAGCTTTAAAAGAGTGAGAAAAAAACTATATACAAAAAGAAATAATGCATTATTAATCAACTAGCCCGATCACACAAGAATTTGTATATTAAGAGGTGGCTAATGCAGAAGTTGTTGTAAGATGTGCATCATACAAAAACATGATTATTAGAAAAAGGCAACAATAAAACTCGATCCCTAAACCCAACATCACTAGATCGCATAGATTGTACAATTTCCTACGAATAAATTACACCCACAAATTTCTGTAATGATTCCAACTCATCTGAAGCAATACAGTATACTGTATATAAAAGAGCACTCATGTCTATTCATTGTGCATTAAAGGTGCAATGTGTAACTTTAAGAAGGGTCTCTTGACAGAAATGCAATATAATCTACATAACTACATTATTAGTGGTGTATAAAGACCTTACAAAATGGACTGAATAGTTTTTATTATCTTGCAATGAGGCGTTTTTATCTACATACACAGCATGTCCCCTTAAGGGCTCGTTATAGTTGTGCGCATGTCCTACGGCGTAGCTGGGACGGCGTAGGTTCCGCGTCGGTTTTCATTTATACTTTTGCGTCATCGTCCGCGTCGACGAGCAAACACACGCGCAGACCACTGGTAGGCAGTATCCACGCGTGTAACCACAGTAGCAGCGTCAATGAAAAAGAAGCTTGACAAGTTAACCCACAAACGAAAAAGAAACAGCAACTTGTTGTGTATGATTTGAGAAGACCAGCAATGATGGAAGTAAATAAACAGCGACTTTTGTTGCAGTTTAAGTTAAATCACTCCTCAACTTGACTCATCTTTGTTTTCACCGTCGCAAACAGAAATACCTATGACGCAGGTTTTTTTTACCTGACGGGAGGGGTTCTGGTGGACCAATCACAGCGCTTGCGGTTCACTTAGAACTGACGCGCTGTTAAAATTTTTGCAAGGTGCACATCAGGCTATGCAGAGCTACGCATAGGCTACGGATAACCTACGCCGTAGAACTTACTCATAAATCGAGCTTTATATGGAGGTCAACTTAATTTTTCTAGCCCTAAACGGAGAAACTGCTCTATAGTGCGTTTTTTGTTAGTACTTTTTCTCAGATAATGACATATTTGTCCTGTGGCAGCTACTGTAGCTTCTCATTGCGTTTCGAAATTGAGCTTGGTTGCAATTCATAATCTCACCACTAGTTGCCGCTAAAAATTACACATTTAACTAAAGTTATCAGTTACAACTTTTAAACATTTTTAAACTAAACAAGTAGAAAAGCTTGCTTGAATATCATGGTTATCATTTACTTTTATTGTATGGAAATAATTCTTTAAAAAAAACAGTTTTGAAAAATTTAAGGAACTAAATGTTGACCGAATTTAAATTTTTGTGTCAATTATACCTCTGTGAAAATGCCAAAAGTAAAAGCATAATTTTATAGAACTTACATTCTTGAATATGTTGCTTATATACAGTACAGGCCAAAAGTTTGGACAAACTCACTAATTCTTTATTTATATATTTTTCCACATAACAGAATAATAATAAACTTGTCATAACACAAATGCAACTGTGGGAATTATGTTGGTGACTGAAAGCATCCAAAATAAATCAAAATTCTTTTATATTTATCATCTGAAGTGCAGTCACCCTTTGCCAAGAAATTGCAAAACCACACTTGTGTGTCATTTTATCAAGAACCTTCTTGAAGTTTTACTTTAGACTGAATTTTAATGAATATTGAAGGGCTTCACATTTAATCTGGGCTCTTATTGACAGATTTTTCTTTAATATTCATTGTAAGTTATCTATTTAAAAAATAATATTTAAAAATAAAATTTAAGTTTTCTAATAACAACAATTAATCTGTTTGGCACAGCTATATTTTTGTCTACAAAAGTAATTTCATGCATTTAACCATACATCTTCAGCTTAAATGATTTTTAAGATCATAGTTAAAATTTTAGTCAAGTGTGTCCAAACTTTTAGCCTGTACTGTATATGTTTTGAACCTTTATATCTTAACTCTTTCCCCACCATTGATGAGTTATCTCGTCAATTATGAGAAATCATTCGCATGAAAAAAAAACATATTACTGTTGAGTTTTTATGTTAATCTGCAATACCGCTATTATCTACTAGATGGCAGTTTCCCAATTTATAAAAACTGAAGCAAAAAGGGTCTGTTCTTTTATTTAATATATTTGTATGTAAATATATTTTAGAAGAAAAATTTCCTGGTAGGCATTTTGTGAAAATGCTGGCAGGCAATAAAAAAAAGGCTGGCAGGGAATGGGTTGAAGACTCACTCTGGTTTTAGGCAACCGTAAATAAACGTTTTCTGTACGAAAAGTGACATTAACTAAACAGCTGTTACCAGAAACATTATTTGTTTACATGGGATTTATTTTCAACCTATCAATATCTCAAGAATCAATAGCAATACAGTACTAAGTCAGAGATAAATAGAGAAGGATCCTCTGCTCATGTTGCGAATGCTGTTTGTTTAGTAATCTCTTTCCACAGCGCCTCGTCCCTGCTGACTGAAAGCAGATAGCGCATCTAATGATCTGCAGCATTGCAGAGTTTCTCTCCTCCTCGTGCCTTCTGTAGACTGATCTCCCTCGCCGTCTCTCAAAGGTAGATGAATCCCACCCTTATCTCACCTACGCACGGCCAGATACACACTGATGGAGAAAGATCCCAGTTGTCCCGGCTGCCTCTTTACGGATGAGGTGTTGGGGGAGGGACGGATGGCAAATGGGCCGGGAGAAGAGAGCCAACAGGTACTGCATCATGCCGACACAACAAATTAGATTCAGCCGCGAGGAGGGGCGTGGAGGGGGGTGAGTCCTCGGAGGAGTGAATTAAAACATGGACTCACTGTAGATGGGGTTTCGAGTGTGATAAAGACCTTTGTAGATACACATCTGAAAAACAATCTTCTTTGAGGTCAACCAATCGCAGCATGCACTCTGGCACAAGTCAAATGGGAGGAGTCAGAGATTATATTTGAATGCAAAAAATTTTCTATAGTGCTTTTCACAGTTTTTCAATGTTGCAAAGCAGAAAATACATTTAGTACACTGCAAAAAAAAAGACTTTCTTACTTAGTACTGCTGTCTTGTTTTTTATACAAATATCTAAAATTATTAAATCAAGATGCATTTTCTTAATGAGCAAAATGACCTAAGAAAATCATTTTTACACAAAATATATAAAATTTAAGTGATTTTGTGCTTAAAACAAGCAAAAAAAAAAAAACAACAAAAAAAATCTGCCAATGGGTTATGCAAATTTTTCTTGAAATTTGTTGTATGAAGTGTTTAAGAAAAATGTTTAAGATTTTTTTTTTTGCTTGTTTTAAGCACAAATTCTCTTAAATTTGATATATTTTCTTATTTTTATAGGTCATTTTGCTCATCAAGAAAATGCATCCTGATATTTGTACTTAAAACAAGACAAAAATACTAAGTAAGAAAGTCATTTTCTTGCAGTGTACTCTTAAAAAAAGGTGTCATATGGTGACATACACTCATGTGACATATAAAGTTGCTTTAAAAGTTCTTCACAGCAATGTCGTTTTTGGTTTTCTCAAAGAACCATTAAGTTTATTTAGCCAAAAATAGTTCTTCCATGGCATTGTGAAGCACCTTTATTTATAGAAGAACCATTTTAAGTGGTATGGTTACTTTAAGAATCTTTAAAGCGTAACTAAACCCCTGGTCAAAGCCTGACTCCACCCACTGGCAATATTTGAAAAATGCAAGAAAAGTGGGCAGATCCCAACGGAGATAGAGGGGACGAACTAAGCTCGTACCAAGTGTGTGGTGAGATCGTAACAAGGGCGTGGTGAGCTTGAACCTGCTTACATCACGAGACATTTTTTGGACCCAACATCCAATAGGAAAATTAAACTGCAGTAGCCACCGTTCAACCTGAAGAGGGCAGCACTCAGACGTTTTTACACCATATATTGCAGTATTGAAACACTTTATATCCAAATGTCAAAAAACTTACTAAAATCAATGAACAGCACTAATAAAGGATCATTCTTACAGATCATTAACTAAAAAAAGTTGGTTTAGGGTTTAGTTACTCTTTAATGTCCAAAGAGCATGTTATTATTGGAGAATATTGCATAAGATGTAAATTTGACAAATCTTATGCAACATTTTCCAAAAATAATTTATTTAATTTAATTAGCGATACTGAATGTAAAAATATTTGTCTGTAGGATTGTAGACATCCTTGGACAGAATTTGAGAAGCTCAAATATAAAACGCCGCCTCCATCAAAAATAAGATAATGATATTAGCTCAATATTATCTTAAAATGCTGATCCTACACTGCAAATTTTGCTTGATTTTTTGTGTTTAAGAAAAAAGATTTATTTCTTACCCCATTGGCATATTTTTTGGCTTGCTTTAAAACCCAAACCAAAATGTCAGATGCGCATGTGTATGCACGCGCATCCTTGTTTTAGATTAAGCATTTAGGACGATACACCTCTTAGAAAAAGTACAAATAAAGATCATTTTAGATGTTTAATGACTATTTAGAGCATTGAGACCACTTGGCGAGGGCATAATGTACTTATTTTTATGTAAACCTTAATTTCAACCAAAATCGACAATTATACTTTCTTTTGGCTGTAGCTCAAAATAACACTGTGCACGTTCCGATTGTGTCAGCAAAAGTCACATTTAATTTATACATTACTTAATTTAATTTCTGTTCTGTACCTGAAAACTAAAGACCAACCTGAAAGACATGAAATGCACTGTTTATTTAATATTTTTTTGTATTTGTTTATGCTATTGCTAATAAAATCTTTGTCAATAGGGGGATGGATTGAGAGCAGATTCAACCGTACACATCATGCAAGTTTATTACATTTATTTTCAATAAAGTGTAATATTATTAATAATATATCCATGCTAATTTAAAAAGTAAAGTATTTTTTTTAAACTCCACTCTTTCTGGTTGGGGGGCTGTGTAGTGGCCAGTGTCTTTTTAGGGGTGGCGATGGCTCCCCTGGCCCCCTTGGGGGTGCTACTGGCCCTGTTTAATTGTAATGGTTATGGAGAGGGTGAAAATTGTCATAAAAATTGTCATGAAAGTGACCTTGACTATAAATGCAATTCAGATTGCGAAAATGTATGATTTGACCCCTTTAAACAAAACAACCTTTGTGTCATACAGTTCTTAAATGAGATTTCATATTAATTATTATGCGTCAGTGCAGTATTAAAGCATTACCTGCGATATAAAAAGTGAAAATATTACCATAATCATCATACCCGACCTTAAATAATGAGTTCCAATGTGGTGGGTTAATAAAATCAGTCAAACTGAATAATAGTTTTAATCTAAATAGGACTAGTGCATTTAGATGTTATCACCTTAAACATCAG
Organism: Misgurnus anguillicaudatus; assembly: GCF_027580225.2. NCBI lineage: Eukaryota > Metazoa > Chordata > Actinopteri > Cypriniformes > Cobitidae > Misgurnus > Misgurnus anguillicaudatus. The sequence continues at coordinate 1,281,786 of NC_073359.2, read as the reverse complement.
TTCAGGTTACTTAAAAACATTCCTGTTCATAAATTTCATCTCTCTCTCAGAACAGAAAAACAGAAAATGTTGATGGGTAAATCAAGATTTTTGAGTCATATTTGTATTTCCCCATCGCTCACCGCTGACGCACACGTTTCCAAACAAGATGAACGCTGTCCTCCTGGGCACATCTAGATACAACTATCTGTAACTCTTTATCTCGGCGTACAGAAATGTCATCAGATGAATACGCTCCATCAGTCAGCTATAGGCTATCACAAGGCTTATGGAATAGCGTATGCAATATCGCAGGCCCGATATGACCATATAATTGCAGTAATTCTTATCATCGGGCCAATTTGGCATGAAGTGAGACTGGAATAGCGTCTCTTCAATATTTTAGATGTGATTTCAAATCCACTTGGTCACAATTAAACGTCAATAAGTCTGGCTGAGATTCTGGTGTCAGTTCTGGTTGAGAGATATAATGGCAAACGACTGGATCGATGCCTCCCTTCATATGAGGTTGATATCCGTCACGACAGATGGATTTTGACGTGTGTCTCCTCGTACGGCTCTGGCACAGACTGCAGAACAAGCAGCTTCATAACAGACATTTATTTGGGATCCCTGTGGATAAAAAACGGTGCGCTCGGGCGTTCATCGTTTACGTCAAGAGCGTTCCTGTCTGTTTTTTTTTTATCATGAGGGAGCTGTGGATGCTCTACTCCACGTAGATATGGGCCAAACGCATTCAGACTGAATAATATACAGGCATAATTGCAATTGTTTTGACACATTCTACATTGGCAGATTCATAATTAGCCCTGTTTATTATATTACTTTATTGTTTTTATATTAGATGAATCATTTAAGGTCAAAAAGCATACGATAAAGTATATTATAAAGTACAAACAATACACAGTAGCCTACAATCTAAAAATCAATTAAATCAATCAATTAAAACAACCCATCATAGGTTAAATTACAACCCAACAGGTTGGGTAGATCTCTTTATGACCCAAAGCTGGGTAGAAAATAAGCCAGTATATATATATATATATATACTTTAAAAATGCTTATATATACTTTAAAAATGCTGGATGTATATGTCTGTGTGTCAAAGGTGATAATTATTTTATGGCCATAAACATATTTTTTCATTATTTTAGCATGAAAATCTTATTACTGTACTTCTCAAAACATTTGACTTCTGTGGATTCTCATTAGATCCTCATTACTGTCTCGCTATATTTTTAAAGTCACTGTACTACTTTTAATGATTTAGTTGAGCTTAAATTAAGGCTGATATTTTATTTTTCATCATGTTAATTTATTTCTACAATCTTAAAATAGGCTTCTCCCTCTGTATACGTACAATATAATTTATGACTTTTTCACCCGAGATATGACTATCCTTTGAAACATGACCTACTTACATACCTGTTCTTGAAATAGTTATTAGTAAGTTGCAGCATAAGATATTTTTCAGCAGAAAATGTTACAAGCTGGATTTAAACCCATGTGCATTGGCATTATAAGTAACAAAGTTAAAATCTTTGGACCCAGCCAACCACAGCACGGCATTAACACTTATGAAAACCCATACCACCTTACATACTATTCATTTTGTGTCCATTGCTAATACAGTTCCGAACCTTTTGAACTACTTACGCAATGCTCTACCTCATCTTAACTATAGTGCAATGCTGATATTATAATGCTTTAAAGCAGTGGTTTTCAACACCACACTCTAAAAAAAATCCCATAATCATAGGGGAACCATTTTCAGTGCTATTAGCACTGATAAAGCACCTATGAAGAACCATCCAGGGGTGATATGGCACCACTATAGCACCAGCACAATATGGTGCTACATGGCACTTTAAATGGTTCCCATATGATTACGAGCCAGTGAACCACTTTTAGTGCCATATAGCACGACTTGTTTTTAGAGTGCACTGCCTTAAAGGGAACATATTATGCAAAATCCACTTTTACAAGGTGTTTGGACATAAATGTGTGTAGCAGTGTGTGAACACAACAACCCTACAATGAAAAAAATCCACACTGTTCTTTTTTAATCCCCATTAAACCAAAGCAGTCATGTTCTTTTGATTCTCTTGTTAATGTGATGTCACACTAACAAGGCACCACTCACAGCCACTGACTGACTGGTTCATTTGACCCAAAAGCTTTTTTTAACGTGTTTGTTAGGACGAAGCTAAATATGCTTTGATAGCATATCAACCGGAATCAAATCTATTTTTAACATAAAGCGCTCACTGTCTGTTGGTAAGGGAGGGAGGAGCTGTAGCTTATTTGCATTTAAAGGTACGTTTTTTAGCTCTCATCCAAATAGGGGAATTTTGGACAGTTTACATTTCTTAAGTACTGCTTATAAGGCATCAGGTCAATACACACTAGTGAAAGTTTACCCTAAACTTCCTTAACACTTCCTTGGATCTTTGACTCTGTCAGCAAATTCGATCCCAACAGGAGGCTAACAAAAAAAATTCACAATACCTCACCAACCGCGTCCTCACATCTGCTGGCCGACCTTCCTGTATCGACACCAAGCATTGTTGCTCACCGGAGCCACATTAATCTGAAAAGCCAAGAAACTTTTTTGACACAGGATGAGTGCGACTAATCCAAAACAAATCCATTTGTGTTTGCCGTTCTTTGAGTTGACCGGCATGGATTTGGCTTCTTCCTGGGCATCTTTTGAATCCACTGCTGTGTCTTTGTTTTAGGAAGTTTGAATGGAAGGCTCCCGCTGGGTCGGGTAAAACTGTCTGTTCTTATGTAGATGTTCATTAGCAAAGTCCTCATTTATACACGAAAGACAGAAGGGGTTTGGTGGACTACGGGGTTCCAGATGCTGATCCAAATTGTTCAAAGACAAAAGAGACAGCTGTGCATTAGTAACTTTAAAGGGCACATATTAGACCCATTTATACAAGATGTAATAAAAGTAGCACGTTTTCTTAAAAAATGCAATGCAATATGCAGTATATTTATGCAATTTTATGCAATGAAATTGCCAAAAATACATAAACTTGAAAAAGTTTTTCATTGATGTTCAAGTCGTGTAATTACGTCACTTCCTAACATTCCCATGACAACATGGGACATGGCTGCGCATGTGTTAAGTTAATGCAACATTTTTCAACTTTCTGCTAAGATATATATGACTTTTTGCTACGAAAATGCGGGGAATATGAAATTATGCTAGCATCACATATTTTGCGAGCAGAAATCTGCAATTTATGCTGCGAAAGTGCGGCATATTTAAAAAAAATGCGGCCCCCGCATACAGTAAATATGCAGACTTTGGGGGATTATGCATTGAATCATGCGATTGCATAATCACGTTTTAACTGTAAAACCATGGTTAATTTTCCTAACCAAAGTACTAAATCGACCAATCAAACTCAATTGTATCTACATGAGGTAGCTTATAAAAAAGTTGCCAGTAACCTTTGACCTATAAAATTGTGCAATGGTAATTCCAAAAGAAAGCGATAGCGCATTTCCAGGGTCCTTATTCATCATCATACATTAAATCATAATACATCACTGGCCCTATTTTTTATGCTAATGTAATTAAACACATAGCTGAGTATTGGAACATGTGATGAAATGAATTGGATCCTCTGGATTTCTCTCACAGGAGGAGGGGGTGGACGGCGGAGAAGAGGAAATGAAAACGTTGAAGAAAAACAGCGAGGACAAGATTCCATTATCTCTTGATCAATACGGCTATTTGTGCCATCCGCTCAATTCAGAATCTGTTTGCTCTGAGAAAATGCCATAGATATACTCTGAGACAGTTGCATTCTGGGTATATGCTGTCTTGAGATTGCTTCCTAATGTGGGGCCTTATATGATTTGCTTTGCCATATAAAGAATATAATGACAGTAGAGAGGTCTCACTTTTGTTTTGATGGCCCTTCACAATGAGTCGAGTAGCTAATATGCTGGTAAATAGGCACTACAGATTTCAGTCATCCATTGGAAAAAAACCCATCATTGAATGAAATACTCGTCGGTCAAGGGAGGTCATTTCTGTGGAATTTATGTGAAATGACAGAAGTTGTTAGCCTGGAAAAAATTGCGCCTTAGACTCGTAATTCCAGGCCGAATGTTGGGATTGGAGCAAGGTGCTCTTTTCTATTTAGAGAGGATTCTCAGGTGCCATCGTAAAATTAATCAGAAAATCTGTTATTTCTATTGTCAAAGGAGATTGGCAGGAAATGGCTTTAATACCCTACATTATATTATTTAATGCACCGATGTTCCAGTAGTTCATTGAACGTTTCTGCAATTTACAGTGAATAACTTAATTAAGAGGCCTAATTCGCAATCGGTCGTACTCGATATGAATTAGATCAAATGAGATTTCCTTGATTGAGATGGTTTATATGCAGCAAATTGGTTCTTTCATGAAAATGTTGTACCCTGGAGTCACCCTCTTACATCTCAGAAGACCCATTTGTCTATACAAGATCTCAATTACAGTTTCCATAATGCTTCCGTTATGGAGCGATTTGGAAAATGAGTTTGTCGTGGGACCCTGCGTGTTAACTACCGGCTCACAAAACCGCATAACCAAGCCTAAGATATGAATATGTTAGACCAGATAAATACTTTGCAAGGCTGAGAGAACAGTTAGACCAGTTGAAGACCAGTTTTGTCAATTTGTTGAAGACCAACTTTGCCAGGCTGAGAAAAAAGTATTTGCTAAATACCAGATTTGCCAGGCCAAGACAACAGTTAGACCAGCTATAGACCAAGTTTAAAAGGTACTGTTAAACCAGCACAAGACAGTTAGTTGAATAGTTAGACCGGCAGAATACCAGCTTTACCATGCTGAGATAAGAGTAGATCAGCTGAAGACCAGTTTTGCCATGCTAAGAGAGGAGTAGATCAGGCGAAGACCAGTTTTCCCATGCTAAGAGAGGAGTAGATCAGGCGAAGACCAGTTTTCCCATGCTGAGAGAAGAGAAGATCAGTTGAAGACCAGTTTTGGCTTCCTGAGAGAGGAGTAGATCAGCTAAAAACTAGTTTTGGCATGCTGAGAGAAGAGTAGATCAGCCGAAAACCAGTTTCGACATGCTGAGAGAGGAGAAGATCAGCCGAAGACCAGTTTTGGCATGCTGAGAGAGGAGTAGATCAGCTAAAAACCAGTTTTGGCATGCTGAGAGAAGAGTAGATCAGTTGAAGATCAGTTTTGGCATGCTGAGAGAAGAGTAGATCAGCCAAAGACCAGTTTTGCTATGCTGAGAGAGGAGAAGATCAGCTGAAGACCAATTTTGGCATGCTGAGAGAAGAGTAGATCAGCCAGAGACCAGTTTTGGCATGCTGAGAGAAGAGTAGATCAGCTAAAGACCAGCTTTTCCATGCTGAAAGAAGAGTAGATCAGCCAAAGACCAGTTTTGGCATGCTGAGAGAGGAGAAGATCAGCTGAAGACCAATTTTGGCATGCTGAGAGAAGAGTAGATCAGCTAAAGACCAGTTTTGGCATGCTGAAAGAAGAGTAGATCAGCCAAAGACCAGCTTTGGCATGCTGAGAGAAGAGTAGATCAACTGAAGACCAGCTTTTCCATGCTGTGAGAAGAGTAGATCAGCCAAAGACCAATTTTGGCATGCTGAGAGAAGAGTAGATCAGCTAAAGACCAGCTTTTCCATGCTGAAAGAAGAGTAGATCAGCTAAAGTTCAGCTTTGGCATGCTGAGAGAAGAGTAGATCAACTGAAGACCAATTTTGGCATGCTGAGAGAAGAGTAGATCAGCTAAAGACCAGTTTTGGCATGTTGAAAGAAGAGTAGATCAGCCAGAGACCAGTTTTGGCATGCTGAGAGAAGAGTAGATCAGCTGAAGACCAATTTTGGCATGCTGAGAGAAGAGTAGATCAGCCAGAGACCAGTTTTGGCATGCTGAGAGAAGAGTAGATCAGCCAAAGACTAATTTTGGCATGCTGAAAGAAGAGTAGATCAGCCAAAGACCAATTTTGGCATGCTGAAAGATGAGTAGATCAGCCAAAGAGCAGTTTTGGCAAATTGAGGGAGAAGTTAGATCAGCTAAAGACCAATTTTGTCAGGCTAAGGAAACAGTTAGAATAACTGAAGACCAGTTTTGTCAGGTTGAGAGAACAGTTAGAACAGCTGACCAAGCATAAAGAACAGTTAACCAGCTAAAAAACATGAAACCAGCTTTGCCACATTGAGACCACAGTTCAACCATGTGCATGTGGGGCCACGTGGTTGCCCTCTGGGTAATGCCCCATTCTGCTGTGCTGGAGACCCAGGTTCACTTCCGAGGTCTGCCGGGCAGGGACATGAATTAAATGTAAACATGAATTGGCCATGAATTTATTCTGTTTCTGTGTAGCTCAGTGGTAGAGCATTGTATACCAGCACAAAAGGTCATGCATTTAAACCCAGGGCACACCCATTTTGATAAAAATGTATATCTTGTAATGCACTGTAAGCGTCTGCAAAATGCATACATGCTCAAGAACAGCTTTTTCAGGCTAAAAATACAGTTTGATCGACCAGCTTTACCAGGTTGAGAGACCATAAAAGAACAGTTAGAAAAGCTGGAGATCATCTTTGACAGGCCACTAATCCAGATTGGTCCTATTTAGACCAGGCTGGGTTACCTATCTTCTAATAGCAGCAAAACCACTTTAAGATGGATGAAGCCGTTTGTCTTTGTTTTTCAGCAGGTATCGTGTATTAATCATATTTTGAGGGGCAATATTTGAGCAGACGAAGGAAGAAAACAGGTACTCCACCATTTGACAAATTTCCCCCCACTTTATCATAATAGTTCACATCCGTCAGTGAGTTTTTGCATTTACTCTCCAGCGGTTGTTTTTCTAACCTTATTTGTCACACACAGCGGACTATAAATACCATCTTCCTGTCCTCCTCTGTCACAGCTTTAGTGATGACTTGGTTTGCAGGGTCTCCCGTTGCCATCTTAGTGCAGCAGATGGCAAAATGATTTGAACTGTTCGTGAGCCTTATTTAAATGTGAGCCATATGTTATGTTCTGCGGTTGTAATTCACAAACTCTCAACCTTAGACGTCACGCCTACTGACCGCCCACATTTGTGATGCATATTGCACACAAAAATGGCACGATCGGGCTGAAAAACTTGGATTTGCAGGTGCCACACAACGTCTGGAGGGCGGTATGCGCTGGTTTTTATTGGTCTGTTTGAAAGGTTGTGTTGACAAAATACCAAGCTGTCACACAGAGTGCTTTTGAGGAGGTAATAAAAAGTTTGTGCAACCTTTTCAAACATACTCAGCGTGCTGTTTGACGCAAATAAAATATCCCAAATTATTGTAAATTTTACATTTACCAGACACTTTGCAGTGACTTGCAGTATTTCCTTGGTATAGAACCCGCAACCTTCCTGCCGCTAATGCAATGCTAGGTCATGTCAAAGATTGAAATCAATGATTGAAATCAAACTTTGTTGCTACTAATCTCATCAGATGTTTTTACAGACAGGGTCACGTTTTACCAAACCATAAAAACACTAGTGCTATACGACCGCTATAAGCACCATATACAGTACACCAAAATACATCGTAAGGCATTTTTTCAACCCTAGGTCCTTCGGGAACCGAATTATCTTATACGAGCATAAAGCGAGATTAGTTACGATGTAGAGTCCGGGTGGGTGGGTCTCATCGCTATCCCAGCAGTCATCATTAGCTCATCACACAGCCCCCAGGGGGTGGGCGCCATCAATCTACCCGACAGGGGCGGCCGGGCGTAGGCAGCCCAGCATGAGGGAGAGCTCCATTGCTCGTGCCTCCACACTAGACATCTAGACAGAAACAAATGGAGGGTGCTAGGGATTCAACTGAAAATTAAGAAAGCGACCGGTGTGATGCAGATTTAAGAAGCAAGGAGTGCCAGGTACAAGTGTGTAATCATCTTCTTTGCAGCAAATTTGCTTTCCTCTTCAGCGCTTTCCACCTCAACATCAATCACACCCGCAACAGTTGTCAACGCTTTTCATAAATTCTGAGTCCTTTGGTGTCCCTTGACTTTTTAATGCATTAAAGGCAAAAAATATGTTTTTTTTGCACGAGATATATTAGATATGCTAAATGAAACATTTTAAATTAGTTTAAATTAAAAACTAGCTAGTTTGAAACATATCACATACTGTATGTGTGTTACACTCATCTCCCTTTAAAATGTGGTGAACTTAACAATATCTTACATATACATTCAAAATTAACTCTTTCCCCGCCATTGACAAGTTATCTCGTCAATTAAGAGAAAACATTTCCCTGCCAATGACGCTTTCCTGGCGAGTTTTTACGGTTATCTGTAATTAAGCTGTAATTCCTTTATATATTTATAAAATAAACTTTTACTGGAAGGCATTTTGTCAAAAATCTACTTTTTAAAACTTTTTTCTACGTTCCACTCCAGTTTTAGACACGCACTCGCGAACTTCCCTAAACACTTCCCCTCTGAGGAATTCCTGTCGCCATTTTGAAACGCATTCCACTTCGTCAAGTGGATGAGGGAAGTTTATATGGACAGACCCTCGCTCCCTCGATTTTGAAAGAGGAAGTGAATCTACTTCATATTTACACATCAGGCAGCTCCATTTACAACAATGCAACACAACTGTGACGTCACTTCAGCAACTCGCGCTTTGCACAGTTCAAATGATGAAGGGGCGGTCTCCACTTTCCATGTGATCAAGGGCTTTTGGGTGTTCCATTTGAACCTACTTCAAGTGTTCCAGCAGTAGTGGACACTCGTACAACGTAAGCAATGACGTACCTCCGAGTGAACGAGACTGAGGGAAGTTAGCGAGGGAAGGTCATAAAAACGAACTGGAACGCAGCCATTGTTGTCGTCTGTACATTAAACGTTTCAAAAACGCAAAGAAAAAGCATTGTTGTGTTAGCCATTAAGTTTCTGCAGAAGTTTACAAAAATCTCTTTTCATTGCAAGCAGATTATGACGTCCTCCAGTTTAAGAAGTTTCCCACTCTTTTCCCAATTTTTTTTATGTTGTGCCCATCTCCACTTTAATCATGCCTTGGTTCACTTCATCTCCTCCCACACATCACGAGTGTCAAGTTTAGGGGTCAGAACCGTTTTCCTGGATATCTTAACTTCAAGCTAGCAATTACGTTTTGACCCCACTCTGGTCACCGAGATGATTGGCTAGCATGTGCCGTGTGAAGTTCTGTGGCCGATCAGGGGGAAAAATATGACTTAGATTGGGGTCTGCGGGTTAATGATATACTTTGGCTTTGCAGAGTTTTCTGTAGCTGTTTATTTGCTATCACACAAATAAGCAAACACTCTTAGATCTGCTTTAGGCAAAACGTGGGAGACAATCACATACAATTGAAACTGCTGGGATGCAATTAAAATACTTGGGGAGAGTTTACTCTAAAATCTGTAAAAATGTAAAAGAAATAATGCAGCATACAAGAAGCAATGTTGTTGAGTTGTACTGATGTGAACTTTTAAAAACAACCTTTATCATCCGCAGAGCCGTTCTGTTCCACAAAAGGTCCTGATGATAGGACTATATGTATCATTTTGGACACTTCCTCTCTTTCTCTGATATTTCAGCGCAATTGATGAAATACTGTAAGCTTGTGTAACTTTCAAATGTTTGCAAAATGAAACAAATGAAAGAAGCAGAGAGCAGCCGATTCATTATTATTAATGAAAGCTTAAAGATCGCGCTGAACACTGTGGGTTTGCGCTAGCAGTCATGTCCAATAGTAAGACATTGTGCTCAGTACATTACATTTGATTAATAGGCGGAGAGTACACACACATTCGATCACATGCGCGTCTACAACGGTGCCTCGTAAGTCCTTAAAAGTGAAGCCGTTGGCTCTTTGATCGCCCTCTGGTGACTGGATGCATTACAAGTCATAAACCCCTCCCTCTCCATGCAAACAAACGGTACTCGTGTCAAAATAAAAAATGAATTACACTTCCAATAAAATTTTCTGAAAGATGGTTTTGATCCTTTAAGATAGTTGTTATCACGCTGATATATATTCGATTGTTTATAAGTTTCATTTTAGCTAGTTATTTGAAGCTATAGAAACGTGGCATGTCGTTATGATTGACAGCTTCTCTGAGCAGATGTTGGAGCATCGAGGGAAGATTGAAGATATAACTAACTATACATTTTTTGATTTTGGTGTTATTTTACACTGACAAAATGAGTTGTATTTAGCAAGCCAGTCAAATGAGACGTTCAAGGGGCGTGGTTAAATTGGGCGTGCAAGCATTTGGGCAGAGGTTTAATACCCCGGCTCTGCCTCCGTGCTCCATGGACGATTCTTTCCGCGCATGTTTTGGCTCCAAATGTTTGTGTAACATCAGCGCCCATCATCGTACATTTTACGTTCAGTTCATTACAATGGAAGAGACGCCGTTGAGTCATCCAAGTCTATGGCAGGGTTCTCCAAATTTTATCCTTGAGGGCCAGAGCACTACAGAGTTTAGGTCCAACCCTAATCAAACTTAACCAACTATGATTGTCTAGTGATCATGAAGACCTTGATTAGCTTTCTCAGGTGTGTTTGATCAGGGTTGAAGCTAAACTCTGCAGTACTCGAGTCCGGTCTCTGACTCGAGACTGGTCTCGAGACCGATTTCTGCTTTATTTTTAAATGCAATGTCGAAGGGCATCATTTGAAAATGACATCCCATGTTGCAATGCAAAGATACCAACATTAGAGCCGTTTATTTATCTCTAGAAAAATAGGCAGGAGATGATGATGATGTGGTAGGGATTTTTTTAATGATAGTAAAAGCATAGTCCATATTAAGACGTTAAGACTGCTCCTCTAAACAATTCCCAATCTAGCTTAGTCTGTAGGCCTAACTGTTGTTTATTAACTGGGGTGATATTAAATCATGAATAAGAAAACTGACATGTTTTTTTGTTCTTGGTCTCGACTCAGACTGGCTTCCTCAAAGACTTCGTCTTGACCTTAGACTTGACCCTTCAAAGACTTGGTCTTGACTCGGACTCAGGATAGGTGGTCTTGTTCCCATTACTACTCTGCAGTGCTCCGGCCCTCCAGGGTAAGATTTGGGGAACCCTGGACTATGGTCCACACCACAAAAGCAATCAGGTTGAAAGTGTTTTCAACTACTTCTGTATGTGGTCAAAAGTGGACAAGCTCAAAATGTTTTACACTCCTTTTACACCTGTAAACACTCTTAATAGTAGGTGTAAACAGCCTATTAGTCTCAGAGTAACCGAGTCTGATCAAATAAGACCTCAATCGCAAACTGTCTGCACAAGTTCTGTATCTGTACAATTCAGTCATCTGGGAAGGAGATGAGCTACAGTAACTACTTTTAAAGGAATAACTCAATCTGACGTGCCTTTAGGGTTCACCTTAACCAACAATTTCTGAACCCAACAACTGCTGCACGACCCTGACTTTATCTCGAACCCTCCAGGGGAGAAACACACAGGTTTCTGACGGTTGCACTGTACATAATGGGTTCATTACATTTTTTTTACATGGTTTTGCATTCCGCTAAGACCGTCTGCACCTCGAAACCCATTTCCCAGATTATGACCGGCCCATTTGTGAACCCGATTGAGTTATGCTCTCGTTTTCCCTCATTGGTATGCCTCACCTGTCTGCACATTGAATTATGTACTTCACGATCGCATTTCTCCTTGCAATAGCAAAAGTCTAGTGAAATGGATTAAAATATATACAGTCTAATTCTGTCAGGATTGTTAATATGCTAAATATGAAGGATAATGTGAAAACAGACCCTCCATTCTTAAGAACAATATTTCTATTGTGCAAATTGGATGGAAATAATATGAATCAGCCTGCAGTGCTGTAAAATAATAACTCCAGTCGTCCTGTACCAATGACCTTCTTTGTTCTGTTCGATGCTTTGTTTAGCTCAATATCAACAATCTCTGTGAGTCAGCACTAACATATCTGTTAAATACAATGTCAAATAAACCCTGAGCTTGGAAAGATAAACAGTTATTAAAATTGAGTTACCGCTGGATCATTTTGTGCGTTGAAAAGCATCATGGGATTAGTTACAGCACCTCTATAAAAAAAACGATGAATGGCGATGCATTTACATAACATTTGTTTTTAAGAAAGTCATCACAAGTTCACTTTCTGCTAAAACATTTTGCAATGCGATGCTAACCCGTGCTTATTGTTTATAAAAGCTTTATCACCACTTGCTAGTTATATTTCATTATCTATGCAATTAAATTCATGCATTTTAAGTGAGGCTTAGTTGTCCAAATATTTTTGGGCCACTTTATACTAATGCATTAATGTAGTTGAATAAGAATTACAACCTGCTTAGAAACACGATGGCATATACATTTATTTGATAAGTTTCACTTGGTTTTAAATGGAGAAAAAATGATACACATTCAACATTAATAAAATCACAGTGATTATGTAAATTAACAGGTGACTGATGGCTTACATGGAAGTGAAAATTATTTCAGCTCCTAATGAGCGATTTCACTTTTCCCCAAGAAGTTCAGTGATTTGCAATGCTAATAAGACACAAAATGTGAAATATTAAAGTCAATATGACGCCAATATCCTGTTTACTTTCTTAACACACAATATTAAATATGTATTTTTAAACTTGACTCTAAAACACTTTCACCACAAATTTCTTTTCAAAGCCTCCACTTTAATCTTCTGTCTTATGTTTGTTACCATAAATGAACATTCAAGGCACGCACCATTGTTTTAAGGTTAATGTTATTGTTCATAAAAATTCACAGCTGTGGCCACCGTCAAAACCCTGACTGCTTCGCACATCTGATCACCTTGACCGTTGCAGTACCTCCTTGCCTTTTACCTTGGAGCTGTTTTCAATCATGAAGGTGCTTATTTCATCACTTTGATCTTTAAACAGAAACCGTTCATTTGCTTATCATAAATGAGAGAATGAAATTAAATGTTTATACATGCGATAACTTATGAAATACAGCGTATTGCCTATGTTTTATTTAGGCTAAATCTCATTTTCTAGGCCAAGAGTGATCAATACGAGAAATCAATTGCTTATTAAATATGAGTGCATCAGCTTTGTACTTTCAAATTTAGTTGTAAACTATACGAAACTAAATTATAATCAATTAAAAAATAGGCATGAGAAAACAATTATTTTATTTTATTTCTTTAGGGTTACATAGATTTAAAACTGTGCAGCAAAATAAAATCACTTAGGTACAAAACCGTTTAAAAAGATCCTAATGCTGCGTTTACACCAGCCGCGTAGCACTAGCCGTGCCTAGTTTGCCGCTTGAACAGTTTGAATGCATTCGTGCGTCTAGAGCAAAGTAGACGTGTGAAAAAAGCAACCATTTGAGGCGAAATCCGCTTCTTGTGGGAGGGGCAAGTGCTATGCGGTTGTCTGTTTGCAAGATGACTGATGCTGATTGTGCATTTATCGAGAGAGGTACCAGTTTTGTATTTGGTCACCTTACTATTGGGGGGAAAATAGTTTAAAAACGGCGGGAATGCCGCGGGTCGATAAACGTCACGTGACTCAAAAGTGAAATGTGTATTACAACTTACCAGGTTGCCGGATGTCCTCACTGACACTCTTCCAAGCGAGGTCCTTTTTTCCCTGTCTCTATAGAAATAAGAAGCTCACCGACAATATCAAGCGTCCCTTCATGTTGAATGAGTGACTCAGTGCGGGGCTGCCGCTGCAGCAGCATGCAGGCTCCTGATTGGTTAACGCAGCGCAAAAATACGCCAAAGTTCAATTTTTATAACTCGGGCGTCAGCCGCAAATTTGTGTGAAACGCAAAATTCACAAAAAGCACAGTTGACGCGCGTCTGGAGGTCTCGCGGTGCGAAAGAGGCGTTTAGCGTACCGCACTAGACGCTCAATTCGCGCCATTCGGACGAACTAGATGCGCAAATGAGGCGGAATCGTGTCTACCTTGTCGCGCTAAATGCCTCATTCGTGCTGCGAGACCTCCAGACGCGCGTCGGCACGTCTTCACATTGACTAAACATTGAAATCACTCGCGCTTGACACCTCTACCGTGGCTTGTGTAAACGCAGCATAATAATGTACCATTTTGGTACAGATATATACCTTGTATGTACTTTTAATTTAGCAATGTGTACCTTTAGCAAGAGGTACCAACACACACCTTTTAGATTCAAATGTGTACTTTTTGAAAAGGTATACCGTTGTATATTGTGCAATTTACTCGCTTTATTTGTGCATGAAATTCTAGTCATTCGAGACATTAACACAGAAATTTGCATGATGGGAGGGGCTACTGCAACTCTGCTCGCTTCCTGTAATCACGTCACTACAAGAGCAAGCTCCTGATTGGTGCGATGTGATTTTCCACCAAAATTCAGATTTTCCAACTCAAGCTTTTCCTGCGGCAATGTTTAATTCGCCTTATATGTGCGTCAATAAACTGGATTCGCTATTACGCACTGCGAGACCTTCAGACACACGTAAACGCGTCTTTACATTGACTTAACATTGAAATCACTCGCGCTTGACGCCTCTACTGCGGCTGGTGTGAACGCAGCATTAGACCACCATCAGCTTTGCCAGTTTTAGCAAAGTTTTAATGACATCTATATTTATTTTTCCCTATCTTTATCAAGACAGAAGCAGAAAATATACGTACACAAAATCATAACAATTTTGGACTTTTGTGTTTAGTTTGGCCAAACACATCTTGAACTCTTTTGAGGAGATTGAAGTACTGAAGTAATTTGATTAGCATTAGAAATTACGATTTAAATTAACTTCAATCACACTAAATACTTCACACTTTAGCTTATCATTATATGTATTTTTTGGTGGTGTATGAAGAAAAGACCTAGAAATAGTTATATACCATCACTATACCATTGCAGAAATAAGCTTATAGCACAAGGCTTTTGCACAGTGCTGTATATTTTTTAAATGTTTGCATTGTTGTCAACTATTAAACTATTCGGATTTTGCTAATGTGGCCATATTTCTCTCTTGAGTAAAATATCTATGTCCTTTACTAGGAGTCAATCTGAAATATAATTAAACATATTTGTTTCATTTCCATCTCACTTATCCTTGGCTAGAGGACAACTTAAGTACAAAAGTGCCACTTACTCCATTCTCCTCTATTCTTAAAGGGATTATTTATTTTTGTGTAACACAAAAGCTGTTTTCTAACAGAATGCCCATAAATGTTTTCTTTTAAATGAATAATTGAATATGTTTTAACAATAATATTTCCAAAAGCACAAATCGTTCATGATTTAGACATCTTCAAAGGAGCACCAATGTGAGTGAATAATTATAATTTCAAACACAATTGGCTACAATAGACTTGAAATATGGTGAACACATTTTATGGTACTTTTCATCCATTTTAAAGTTTCCATCTGCTGTAATCGCACATAAAAGAGTACTGAAAACAACATTTTCCCTCACAGAAATTTAGTTTGATGACAATTTAGTGATGATTTTTTTTTTGGTGCACCTTTCCTTTTAACTGACAACCCCAATACAAAAGGTATAACTTCCCATTTGTATGCCAAGCACATCTCCCCTTCTCTTTTTCTCATCCATAAACTGCAGCATACTAAAACACATGCTCATATTCTCAGCCAGCGTGTGGGAACGGTTTATTGAGCTCAGGCCCGACTTGGTCTCCATGGCCCTGGGCACCATGCTGCCTTTACATCTCTTGTATTGTATTCATGGCATCTCTGGGTTGTGCACATTCATATAGGTTATAATAGTCTGTGCCTGGAGGAAGCCGTACTAACGGTGTATCCCAGCTAAAAGGAGGTAAGGAGGCATTCCTGGCTGCTCTCCAGAGATACGAGTGGATTTATGGAGCTCGGGGGTCGAGACAATGAAACGACGTGTGCTTATCGAAGTGTGGAAAGAGGCTTTAAAGAAGCGTCGAGACACGGGTCGCCGTCTCGCCCTCTGGGGTCTGTGTGGACGATGTTCGCCTCCTCTTGTAGAGATCTGGCGGATGGGAAGTGGAGGAGGGAGTAATCCACCCGATCTTCTGAATATTAGTACCAGGAGATGATGAGAAGATGGCTCCCAGTTCTCTTATGGAGTTAATTACCAAGCACCGCATCGCTGTTTATCTGACAACCGTGTCTGTTTGTGAATATGTGAAAGGTGCATGGGAATTGAAAAATGTGAGCTTGCTTTGCAGTAAAATAAATAAATAGAGAAAGTAAACAGAATCACATTTATTGTTAAATAAGACTTTTTACTGGATCTCTCTCCATCTCATCCAGAAATCACAGCTTGTCTATTTTGTTATGATTTTGTTAAAGTCAGAGAGAGAAAACCTTGCAACATGATCTCACAAAGTTCTGTGTTGTAGTCACGGAGTGTTTTGCTCATTTGTCCGTGTCAGTGGCACGGGTCTTCGCATTTTTCCGTGTCCGTGCCACGGACTTTCTTTTCGGTGCCAGTTTCATGTATTGGTTGTTTTTCCTTTTTTTAAACAATTGTTACCTGGCCTTAGAGTTGGGTTTGGGTTAGGATGTCATTTTATGATACAGAAAGTCATTCTAACCCCAAACCCAAGCAACAATGGTAAGAAAATAGAAAAAACTATTGAGTAACCAATGCGTGAAACTGACACAGAAAAGAAAGTTTGTGGTATGGACACGGAAAAATGCAGAGATCCGTGACAATGACACGGATAAATGAGCAAAAAATTCTGTGACTATAACACGGAAATTTGTGAAATCAGGTAGGAGAAAACTCATTGATATCATGGAAATTTATACATATTTAACAAGTATGAAGTAAATCATACAAAACGCCTGGTGGTTAGAAAAAAACTATAACAATACCTAGCCCAGAAAAAGCAAATCATATAAAAATATACAAATATGATCATATGAATTAATAATTTATATGTATTAGCTATCTCTTAAAATATGTGCAAATGATTGTTTTGGAAAACCAATGCTATCTCATGGAATTCGTACGTATTTTACGAGGTGGCTAATTCGTATCAATTTGTATGACCACATTTGTATATTTTTGTACGATTTGCCTTGACCCCTGTGATGTTGGGGTTAGGGGTGAGGGTTTGTTATTGTTTTTTTATGATAATCGTATGTTTTTGCGCAATTAACCTAATACGAATTCATACAAATTAGTCAACTTCTGAAATATTTATGAATTCCCATAAATCATCTGGATCATGCTGGGAAAACTTTGAATAAAATTGACTTTTATGAAATTTGTTTAATAATTTATTGTTTGTGCATTTTTTTGCAAGTTTGATGTAGAAAGGGAGCGTCTCCATCTCAAAGTTATCATCAACAACAGGACATTTGTTTGGTGTCACAACAAAAGTCTGAGATTAAGTTATAACAAACATCAGAAAATATGCAACTAAAGCTGGAATAATATACAGTAATCGCAATATTTGATATAATATTCTACATACTGTAGTTTAACTCTTTCTCACCATTGACGAGTTATCTCGTCAATTAAGACAAAATATTTCCCTGCTAATGATGCTTCCCTGATGAGTTTTTACGGTAATCTGTAATTCTGCTATTATCCACTAGATGGCCCAATTATAAAAAAGATGAAGCGAAAACTAATTTAATTAATTTTAAACTCTGTGTATGATAATCATTCTGAATCTGATTTCTAACAAAGTTTCTTTACAGAAATGCAATTATTTCAGCTTTTTGCTCAAAATGTTGTATTTTTTAAGAAATCTACCCATATTTGAGAGGTTATAGAAAGAGAACAAATGAAGATGGGATGAAATGTTTTTTTTTCTCGTATTGTTTGTTTGTTTGAAAGCAGAGGTCTGTTCTTTCATTTGATGTACTTATGTTTATGTATTTATAGAAGAGAACTTTCCTGGAAGGCATCTTGTGAATTTTTTTGAAAAACACATGGGCTGCTTTCTCTTTGCATGTTCCTGGTGATATTGTACATCAAATAGATGAATTATGAATCATATATGTACTTGTAGCTCAACTGGTACAACATCACGCTCATAATGCCAAGCTCATCTGCTCAAAACGCAAGGAAAACACACTTACAGATAACATTAGCATTAACAATAACACAACAATACGTGACAAAGTTTACTTTCTTTACATTTTACAGTTTGTGGTTGCTAGAGGATTCACAGGGCAATCATTTCATTGTATATCATAACAAACTGTTTTAACATACTATATACAATAAAACTCTTGAATTTTGAAAATATAAAAATCGTTTTTAAACGTGTTAAAGGTGAAAAGCTTGCTGTTTGTGCTTGTCCATACATACACTAACAGTTTATGCAGCCATTTTTGTGACAGACTTGTAAAAATACATTATTTAGAGCAATGAACCATAAGACAACAAGAATGAGTGAAAATCAATCAAGATTCAGCTGGCCTCATATTCAATCCCATGAGCCTTTGCCACTTGAAAGTCATTAAGCTCCTATTTGACCCTTAATCACGATCATTCTGCAATCATTTCTAGTGTTCTTCAATCTCGCAAATGAGCGTCTTCATACTTCAAGTCTTCCCCGAGATGTTAAACATTGGAAGCGAACAGGCAGGAGGCTAAAATCCCAAACGATTGAAGGGAACTTGAAGGAATCGTTTTGAGGTAGATGTTCAATTAGACATTCTGATGAGTGGACTGTAAATGTAAAACTTACATTGATTCAGTGGCATTGGAGCACATTACAAATGACCGTTTGACATTGAGAGGTTTATTGATATGAACGTCCAAATAACAAACTGTATATTTGCAACGATGAGGCAATAACAATGAGGCTAAAAGCTGGATGCATTAAAAAAACCTTATGATTTTGATTATGAGCGTCTATATTGGTTTCCAAAAACAGATGGAACATCGGCAGCAAAGTGACACTACTGAATCAATAGCAGCAGAAGTGGCACTAGAAATGATGGTTTAGTGAGCTTGTCGTATGAATTGGATGTCATTCACACAGTCCTTACAGTGGAACAGTACAAAGACAATAAACATACACCACATCTTTCTATTAAGTTATATTTGCAGGTTGCAAACAATGTCAGACATACACCATGACGCATAGAATCATAAATGAGTTGATTTTTTCAAAATGAATCAGCCATAAATAGTTTTATAATGGCATCAGTTTGAATCACTTTAATCCGTTTATTTTACGTTATAATTATTTATTACATGCCTCGTTGGAATGCTTTATTCTGATTGGCCAGTTGTGACATTTGCAGGTTTGTTATTCTCATATACCAACAGCTCAAAACTAACAAACATGGTAACCCGAATCCTGCAAATCATTGTGACAGGTACATTTTAATAGTACACAGATTAAATATAAATCTGTATTTTAATAACACTGAAAGGAAACATCTTGGCCGAAGCTGAATAAAATGATAAACTCAGCCAAAGGCCGAATACCGAATGTTTTTTATTTTGCCTTTTTTTTTCACCATTGCAAAAGTAACATTTTTCAGAATGTCCTTTTTTTCACATTATTTAAAGGAACAGTATGTAGGATTGTGGCCAAAACTGGTATTGCAATAACAAAACTTGTGGCTAAAACTGGTACTGCAATCACACAACTGGTGGCCAACACACAACATGACAACATAAACATCAGTTGAGGGCTGCAACTCCACTTTTTAAATGTCAATATCCTGGCCAGACCACTGTTGTCAGTGATATAAGTATTTGAAATGAAAATTATTTCTTAATGTCTAGTGACAAGTCAGAGCCATTTTATGATTAATTGATATAAATTTCTTACATACTGTTCCTTTAACATTCAAGCCATCATTATAAGGGTTTTTATACCTGTTCACTTCTCTGATCAGATAGATATCAGCACTGCAAAAAATGACTTTCTTACTTAGTATTTTTGTCTTGTTTTCAGTAGAAATATCTAAGAATTCTTAAATTAAGATGCTTTTTCTTGATGAGCAAATTGACCTTAGTAAATAAGTCTAGTTTTAAGACAAATAATATACAATTTAAGTGAAATTGTCCTTAAAACAAGCAAAATTATCTGCCAATGGGGTGAGAAAAAAAAATATGAAATAAGATTTATTTTTTCTTAAACACTTAATTCAAGTAAAATTTTCTCACTCCATTGGCAGATATTTTTGCTTGTTTTAAGCACACTTAGATTCACTTAAATTGAATATTTTTTTTGTCTAAAAACTAGTATTATTTTCTTAGGTCATTTTGCTCATCAAGAATCTACTGAAAACAAGACAAAAATACTAAGTAAGAAAGTCATTTTTTGCAGTGTGACTTGTTAAAACTGTTATATTTTTTAATTCGACCACATAAACTAGTCTTGGCTAAACGGTTATTAATTCAATCTTCTATTCCCACGCAAAATGCAAATAACCTATTCTTTACTATGCCTTAACTTATTCCCCGCCAGCCATTTTTTGAGAAGTTGCCCACCATTTTTTTGTGATTTTCACAAAAGTTTCACAAAATGCCTTCCAGGAAAATCCTAAAAACATTTAATCCTATCTAAATGTTTTTTTCACTTATAAACTCTTAAATATGGGTATTTTTCTTTAAAAATAAATTTTTTTAGCATATTTTGTGAAGAAATTTTGTTAGACATCAGATTCAGAACGATTATCAAAACATACACAGAGTTTAAAATTAGTAAATAATGTTTTGGCTTAAATTTTTCCATAAATTGGATAAGAGCGCCATCTAGTGGATAATTGCAGACTAACATAAAAATTCATCAGGAACCGCAAATGTTTTTTATGCAAATGTTTTTATGCAAATGTTTTCTCTTAATTGACGAGAAAACTCGTCAATGGCGGGGAAAGAGTTAAAAAACTTGCAAAGATGCTTGTATAGCACTGTATGTTGAGCATGTTGTAGTGCTATATGTTCTCGTGTCTTTCTCTGAACCTTTCAAATGCTTTCACCAACATGTTTGCTGCATTTGTGCGTCTTTCACTCTGCGCTGGTTACTTGATCGCATCATCAAAGACCTCATTGTTCGGTAAAATGTATTCGTCCTTTTCACTTTTTTGGCCGATCGGCGAAAATGAGTTTATTGCTATTTTCAGCCGAATAATTTCCGAACATTCGGTGCATCCCTAGACATTATATTTACAAATAAATAAACCAAATAGTGTGTTTGTGACATTTAAACGCCATAAATGGGGTTTCTTCGGAAGGTCTGCGTTCGTTATAAATAAGCAAATAAAATATTTAATGTGCCTTACCTTACTTATGAGGTAAATAGCCGTGTAATACGTGGGATAATGTACAGGCAGCGATAACAATTGACTGCTTATACATTATACCTTACAAAAGCAATGTCATGCTAGAAGTGGTTAACTCATAGCCAGACTATAGTTAACCTGGACAGTGAAATGACGAGTGAAATTGCTTGCTGAGTTGTATTATATAGTATATCTTAACATTCTACTTCCTACCCTTCAATTATCAGTCCAGGCAGGTGCAAGGATAACCATACAGAAACTTCCCAAATTCTAAACAATGAGCTGTCAAACCTTTGAGAAGTTCGACTTTTCTGAGCTGTCAAAGTAGCCTTGGTACGCACACCCTGCGAAATCTCATTATTCTCCTGTGAAATTAACACTGGCATTGACAAACCTCATGAGTCACTCGAACCTAATAAACACAACGCACTGAAGACAAACACTTTCACATTTCAGAACGCCCTCTATAGCTACTGCTAGCTCCGTTGCGTTAGCACTTAATGGCCTTGGATAAGTCCATGGTGATCAGTTGCCTAGCAATTAGCTTGAAGAAATGAACATTTCCAATTTAAACCTGACAAGGTAAAGTTGATTAGAGTTTCTCGTAATTACGGACTGTGTGTATACGGGACAATCCATTTGAAGAATTAGCTTGAGCTATAAATAAGAAATGTAAAAGGTCAGGTGCTTCGGAGTTGGGCATGCATCTAAGGTTACTTTCGGACGGATTCACATTGAGACCAGATTACATGGAGCCAAAACACTTTAGCTGTCTTATCTACTGTGACCTGGGGGAAGAACCAACCCTTTGGAAATGCGAAATAGTAAATTAGCATGAGTCTTATCTGTGTTTGGGCCTCTAAAAGAGGAAAATCACTTTGTGAGGTCTTGGGGTCACCGAAACAGATTATGCATGGCATTTGTAATGGCATGGAAATTGCAAGTTTCATATGGATATGAGGGGCAGGGCTGTGTGACAGTACATACCATGCAACAGTGAAATGTGTCAGCTGGTTGAGATGTTGCTACCACGGTAGATATATCAACACGGGTGTCAGTGAGCAGGGCTGCCAAACGTTATTTCACAGAGATACAAAGCGAGGTGATTCCCAAATACGTCTAGATGAAGAAAAACCTAGACACAACAATTTAGTTGTTTACAGTTTCCAAACAAAGTCAAGTGAATCCTTATATTCTGGCATCACCGTTGATTAGATGGGGGTACCACATGATATTTCACAGTGTGAGTCATTTAAAATCACAATAACAGTATATTAGATTCGGGTCTATATACTCGCGCCCTTCAGCTGCAGTTACACTAACAGAAGTTTGGCTCACAAGTAGCATATCTGATTGAGGTCTATTCTGTACCTCTTTGTCAGCGGGATCCCTCGATAGAAAACATGAGCATCTAAAACAAAAATACTCCAGACTTCTGAACCGTGCGATGAACCCGCTCACTTCCCCCCCAACCGTTGCAATCATCTCAAGCAAAACAATGCAAGGAAATAGACAGCGGCGTGTTAAGACAGTCTGTGAAACCAGAGGACCTCCCGATGCCCGAACGCCACTAGCGACATTTTGCAGAAAGCTGAGGCATATTGAAGGTCACTCTTAATAAAACTCAAAGCAGCAGCCGGGCTGGCCAACGTGAGCACGCATCTCAGGGATGTCTGAATTTCTCGGTGGAAAAAAACTGTGAGATAGAGAACAAGAGATTGAAAGAGCAGAGCGATAATGCTAACACGCTAGGAGGGATTTTCTGAGTATCTTAAAAGGACAAAGTTCAGCTTTAGAAGCCACAGTCGCTGGCATTAGCCTTGCGTTGGCAATCTTTAGCACGTGGGTAGTGATTGCTTAATACAGTCAAACAGTTACAGAAAAAACGTCTTGCGTGGGATTTTTTGCTGAATAAGAAGAATCACAGATGATATCTCTTTGATATCTTGTTTCTTTTGAAAATAATGAGATATAAAAAAAGAGCAAATGAAAGCTTGGCTTAAGTCTCGTGCTTCTCTTCTATTTTTTTTGCTCAGAAAAAGACCCAGAAATCTGAGAAATGTGACACACATTTTACAAAAAGAATGATGTAGTAAGATTCATTTTCTAAAATGTCACGGGCCAACGGGTGGGCCTAAGGTGTTATTGCATATTTATTATTACATATCCTATAAACCTGAAATAATTTTGACAACCTATATATCATTGGAAAGCTTTTTAAAAATGTTGTTTTCATATTTCAAAACTTTTAGCAGTCATAATAATGCAGTGGCAGTAATTTATAAATTTGTGACAAGAGTATGCAGCAAACTATTGACACCTAGTGGCCATTGATGGACACAAACCAATTTTTTTGTGATTTTAACTTGAAATTTGGGTTAAAACTTGTCGAGATTTATGACTTAATTTTTTAGCATTTGGGCACAAAACATTTAAATTTTTATAGCTTTTAAATAAATTAAATAATAAATTAATAAAACTCCAGACACTTCAGTGAAAAAAACTTGTAAAGTGTCTCATTTAAAAACACTTTTATTTTTAAATATTATAAATTTCTATATATTAAATATTTCAATATTTTTTTAATATTCAATATCACAAAATTGACTCAAATCCATTTTTTACTCAAATTTATTTAACTTATACAATCTACATTAATTTTACAGCTCAAAATCCTTAAAAGAATACCAATTGTCTCTTAAGCAATTTTAGGCCAGTCATCTGAGATTAAGTTGAAACCTAAATGAAACACAACTGAGAAGTCCATCAAATCTATAAACAAGCAACCTGTGAGCAATATCGTTTTCCTCTGGAAATGGCTCATATCATGGGAGGAGATCAGCTGGACAGCCTGTTTGTTTTGATCGGCTTGCTGACCATCAAATACCTACAGACCCGAACCTTAGTCTGGCTTGAGCCATTTAATTTCCAAATGCGAGTGCCCACCGTGACCCCAAGACTGAGCAACATTAACAACTCATCAAACGTTAACTACTACTAATAAAGGTGCTGGTGAGCAAGCAGCTCCTCGGGGAACCTTTGGAAAGCTGAAATTGGCCGGCCCTTTGTTTACCTTCGTAAATCTGTCACGGTTTATTTTTTAAAAGCCGGTGGCTGTTGCCTTCGTGGCCATTTTTCAAAACATTTTAAAGGTCTCAATAAATTATTAATTTGGTAATACATCATTGTTGTGTGCTCGTAAAACCATTGATTTTTATTCATTTCCGAAAATTTCATTAGCGGTTATAAGGAATGCATCTCTGCTATTGCTCATACTTAAGGTTCAATACCACCAGCACTTAATATTAAAGGAACCGTTTACCCAGCAACCACTAAGCCAACCGATATTGCTTCCCTGAATATCATATGATTTCTTGTGAGTAGAAGCTTCAATTGAAGACTTTAGCTGCCAGTATAAAATTAAAATGTGTGTCATCTTTAGTATAGCAGCTTATGTGAATATAACAGCTATTGACTATAAACATATCAAACTTTATTTGTTTGTGAAATGACAGTGCAGACTGTCGGATAGTAAGATCATACCATAGACCTTCTGCACACCACCATAGCCTGACCTTGACTTTACCTAGCATGTCCTTTCTGATTTCCCGCTTCGCATGGACACTTTAATCCCTGTTCAATATGTAATTTCGTTTTGAAATAAAACCCCCTCCAAGGCGTGAACCCTTGCTTTTGTCCTAGCTTCCCACCGCAATACCTTCAGCTAAACTTGGAGAATATGGAGCGACTTTAAAGGAACCGAAGATAACTTAAAATCCTGAGGCGAATGACATGGGTGCACGCACAATATGAATTTTTATAATAGACTTTCGCATTTCGGTCTCACGGGTACTTGCAAAGGAATGCCAAAGTTGCAAAATGGACAAAAAATATATCTTCTCAATATCTGAATTGTTTGAAATGAGTTTATATAAAAAACAAATAGTTTCCAACTTCCAAGACTTTCTCATGAGAAACAACCGCAGAAATCTCACGTCTCTAAAGTTTCCGAAGAAATTTCAAGCATGTCTGAAACTGTGCTGAGATTTGACACGCGTATCAGTATGTCTGTTCCCTGGGACCGAACCCATGACCTTTTGCGATGCTAACGCAATGCACTACCCGAGGTTTGTGTCTCTTTTCCCTTCGGAGACAAAGTTGATACTCCAACTGAGATGTCAAAAATAGCCTCCCGGGCTACAAAAGAGCGACCCCGAGCAATTTTTCCTCTCGTGCATACCCGTCAAATTTTGCCTCAAACTCCCCATCTAGCAGTCACACAACCAGACCCACACGCCACAGGACAGAGTTTAGTCAAGAAGAGGGAAAAGCAGCTTTTAAAAGCCCAAGTTATCTCTTTCCCCTTCTCGTCTTTTATCTTCCCTTCCCTCCGTTCTGCCCGAGAGCTGTCGGCGACTTCTTAGTTCCTCTTTCACTTTTCTGCACTGGCGTACTGATTGTGTTGAAAAGAGCCCTGTGACCAGAGGGGTCTTAACTATTTCTCAGAACACACATTAAATATTCATGGCATTAGCATATGCTCTCTCCAATACTGATTTAATTGAAAACATCTCTTTAAAAATGTGAAGATGTGCCCTTTTCTGCTCGGAGACACCGTCTGTGGCTAATTTAAAGCCACTTGGCCTTTTAAATGGCACATTTTAGTGGAGAACATGGAAAATGCTAGACCACCTTGTAGTCTGAGACAAAAAAAAGAAGCAGAATGCTGTTTGTCACTTTTTCTAGTTATAATTGTATGTGTGTGTGCATATTGATGCACAGTCAGTCAAGTATTTTACATTTACCGTTTATGCATTTGGCTTTTCCAGCAGACATACAGTGCATTCAAGATACATTTTACATTGTATTTTTAAAATGATGGGATATTTTCAAAAAGCTGTTGGGTTAAACCCAAAAAAGTGAGTTTGTCCCCTTTTTGACCCAACACTGGGTTAAAAATATCCCAGCATTTTAAAAGTGTATCAGTATGTGCGTCTCTGGGGGTCCAACCTACAGTATGATCTTTGTACTGCTGATGCAATAGTCTTGAGCATTATTTGTGGATGAAGGAACCTTCTGACAAAAACAAAGTTTTATAGTGGCTTTTAAGGCATCATAGCTTTACACCTGATATTCTGAAAAACAAAAACAGATAACACCTGGAGAATAACAAAGCAAATATTTACCGAATGCAATGCTTATTTATCGGTTTACTTTTCACCTCTCTGTCAGACAGTATTTTTATATTTTTTAATTTCAGTTTAATATCATGTATTTCCCCCTTAACACAAATCAAACACAACTAATACTTTTAACACAACAGTATGGCAATTCGCAAGTATTGTATGAACTGGCTAATTCACAGACAATCAACAAACCGACAATAATCAACAACCGTATATTGGCTACAAATTGATATGATATTGCTACCCCATAATTTTTCAGGTCAGTCAAGCAATTGCATTTGTACGCATCTTTTGCGGGTGCAAATATGTTATTTTCATTTGTAGATGCACGGTAAGCATGCTCAAAAGCGATGCGACATGGTGCAACACACTCTTTTTTTCAAGGTGCGTCGGCGCTGCAGCAAGTTGAAAATATTTAAACTTTTAGAATGCTGCATCCGCACCACAAGAAGCAACCAATCAGCTTCACTCTTTCCGTATTAAAGTCGCAATGAAATTAAAATGAAAAACTATCATTTGTTTTGCAATATTGTGGTATTTTTAACAAAATTATTTATCTGTGAACTTCATTATTTAAAAAAATGATGTGCCCTCATAATGTTTAATCAAAAAAGCAAATCTCCTCCCCTCCTGGAAACAATAGGCTTGTTTGACTTCATGCCGCCCTGCAAGAATCGACAGACGGATGACGTCAAAGTATCGCGAAATATGATTTCTTGAAACATTCTCGCGGTACTTTGACGTCATCCGGCTGACGATTCTCACGGCGCCGCATAAATTCGAACAAGCCTGATCTCTCTTTACTTCCGGTCGTATGGTATGGCAGGTGGGTGGAGACCCGGAAAAGATCTCAGCAATTAGCAATTAGCAACACGACCCAACACTAAAGCCTGCTTGAAAGTCGCTAAATATTGGTAGATTAGGTAATTACATAATCAGCATATTGGTGACATCACCACATCATATTAACATTCTGACTACATCGGCACTTCAAATTCCCTTATTCTCTGATCTGTTACAAACTAGATTTTAATGCTATGGCTCATTCTAAAGTCGCTAGATTTGTGGCTAGGTGCTTTTTTGTAAAGCAGTCGCTAATTGGTCTGGAAAGTCGTTAAATCTAGCGTCAAAGTCGCCAAGTTGGCAACACTGGAACCGCCCCTAAATAATGCTTTTAACAATTTTTATATATAAAAAATGCTGTACTCATAAAACACGTAATCAATTATTTAGGGTTTACTAAAGCAATAAGCCCCAAGAAGCCGTGGGTTACCAGTGCATTTTATAACAGCTAAGGGGCAGTGGATAATAGCGGAAATATGGATTTGAGATAGAAACTCCTCAGGGAACGTTTTCTCTTTATTGACGAGATGACTCAACAATATTTATTGACATTTATCTGGATATCAGCATTTATTGTGCAATTGTAGAAAAATAAAAAATATGATTAAAGACACTGGTGTTTATTTTCATTAATCAGTACGCAGCAACAGTGACGCAGTGATACTTATGTAATGGGGTCAGAACTGTGGGGTTACCAGGGTATTTTATCACGGCTTAGAACGCGTTTTAACCAATCAGAATGAAGAACCAGAACAGGCCGTATTATAATATTTATTTAGTTCTGTCTCTTCTTACTACTGCATATTCTCTTTACTCAACATATAGTGTTATTTCATAAAATGCTACTGCAACAAGATTGACAGGATATCAGTTTGATATTTACGCATTCGTTGATGATAATCATAAGTCATCTTTTACGATTGAAACCTAGGCTTTTGATGAGCTGCAATTTTCCCCATATCTGTTTTTAAATTAACTTTATGAGACATACAGTACGGGCGAATAAAGTGTGAAACGGAGATTAGAGCGAATAAAATTGAAGGGGATTGCATTAAAATTCGCATCCTTAGCAGAAAAACAAATTATTTACCTCTCAAACACTTCAGGAGCGCATGTAAAGCTTTTGAAAAGCTGTCGCTTTAAAGATGAGCAAATTCTGAGACTTAATTTGATTAAATTCAGCGCTCTCGCACTGGGGAAATAACAGGCATTTGAAGGTGTGAGATATGTGGTCTTGTCTCTGTTAAATGTTTCTCTATGCTTGGCAGGGCGTGACAGCTAATACTGACTCTGGAGTCGCTTTCTCTTCATGTTTATGTGCTGTGAGCATGTAAAAAACTGAGAGTCCCCTGTAATTAAATTCTTCCAAGATCAAATTATATGAGCTCTTCTATTCACTTAAATTGTTACTATATTCATACAAATCATGTCTAATTTTATGTAAACATTGATCATGTTGTGCCACCTTCAGGGTTCCCACGGGTCCTTGAAACCTTGAAAGTTTGTGAATCAGAGGGAAAATATACATACATAGATACAGGTCATTGAAAGTGCTTGAATCTATTTTATACAAGAAGTTTTCTGAAAAAAATCCATATTATTCCCTGTGTAGTGTAGGATAATATCATAAAATTTCTAGCCTTTTAAGCGCACATGCTAAACTGTTCACATTAAATGTTTATATTTTCCGTATGCGAATGTTGATTCATACCAAAATGTTTTTTTGCATAGTTGTGTTTGACACATGAAACGTCTCGGGTTATGTATGTAACTGTTGTTCCCTGAGAAGGGAACGCGACGCTGCGTCTCCCTTGCCATACTTCCTGCGTCCCTGTAATGCCGTCTTTGGCAATATTTCAGATAGCGATATACTTCCTGACACCCGTGTCACCCTGTCTTTGTCGTTAAGCCTCACCGTTGGCTGAACTTGATATACACATTCAGACACACTTACCCCTGGAGGCGTCCCCAAAGTAAGGGAACTGTAACAATGTATCTTAAAAGGGAACACAATGTTACCTTGCTCTCACTTGAAATGTGTCCCCACATTTAGTCCTTGAATTTGAGGGTATTGAACCTGGAAAGTCCTTGAAAGATCCTTGAATTTGAAGTTATCTAAGTTTTGGAAACCCTGCACCTTTAACATAATGTTTAGTACCGTATAGGCGTTTTTCTGAAACAACATTCTTGTCGACCAATCACAGCTTTGAGTTCATGGGGGTTCAACAACATATTAACAAATTAACCAATTATTATTTGATTTCAGTGGCTAACAGTCAATGTTTGAGTATTGTCATGGGATTTAATGAAAAAAATATTGTAAAATGTTAAAAGAACACATTTGCAACATCTATTACCAGATGAAAAAATACAATGGTATACTATAGTACTTACTATAGTAAACTGTTGTGTTTAGGATTATTTGGGCGGGGCTAAGACAGTGGCTCGATGATGCACTGGAGCCACCATGCATGGCCCCACCCTTAACACAATTGCGAGCATACATTTAGGTTGTAGCGGTATTTAAAATTTAAGGAGACGGCAGCTTTCACGCAAGTGGGCATGGTTTAAGCGCTGAGAGTAGACCCGCCCCCAGCATTTGAGAGCAGAGAATTTATTTATTTAAAGTTTTTTTAATCATTCAAATTTGTCTGAGTGGAAGTGTTGGGGAAAGTTACTTTTAAAAGTAATGCATTACAATATTAAGTTACTCCCCAAAAAAGTTACTAATTGCGTTACTTAGTTACTTTTCATGGAAAGTAATACTTATGTTACTTTTAAGTTACCTTTGAGTTACTTTTTCTTACCTGGCTGAGGCTTGATCTCATTCAGGCCTTGCAGGTGTTTTATATAATTTTTTTTATCAAATTAATTAAACTGAAAAGTAACTCACATTACTTTTTAAAAAAGTAACTAAAATATTAATCTGTACATTTATAAAGTAATGTGTTACTTTATTTGTTACTTGAGAAAAATAATATTATTACGTAACGCATTTTCTTGGATTTTAAACATACAAGTAGTACCTGACAAGATGACTCGCAGTACCTGGATCAACAATTTGTTACCATTATAAGCAGTACTATTACATTATAAAAATACAACTTTTGCCGAACTTTAATCTTACTTGGCCATGTCACACTTATCGTAGCCTTTACTGTTTCTTTCCAGTTCATTTCTGTATGTGACCACATTTGTCATTCGGTAGCCTGTCAAAGCGAGGTCTCCTATTATCTGTGTCTGTATATTTTATCCTCCCCTCCCATTGTAAGCTTTTCAATTACTGGTCTGTCTCAATTACGCAGCGTGTGTAGAATAACAGTCTTAATAGCTGCCTTGTTAATTGATTTGAACAGTGGATGGAGCAGACCAGAGGTCTATCGGGAAACTCCTGCGGCAGAAGAGCCCAGATGACTGACAGGAGAAGACAAAGAGAGAGAGAGAGTTTGTGGTTGAAGGCTGTATCTCTGAGCTCAGTCCTGTCTTGGTGCCGTCTGATTAGTGGGTTCTAAAGGCAGGGATAGGTCATTGACAGGTCCGGTTTTATTTTACCGCATCCTTTGCGAGGTGCAGGGTTGCTGCTATCATATCTAACCATAACTGGCAAGCTGTGTATGTGTGTGTGTGTGTGGATGAGAAAGTACATGATTTAATTCATCACCCTCGTGTCAAAACTTTATATATTTTTTAATCGAACATAAAATGAGAGCAGGAATCCTCCCTGTTGTTTGCTACGATAAAAACGGTTGGCATGAATGATATTTATTTTATTTTATTTTTAGGTGAGCTGTACCTTTGAGTAAAGATGCAATTCAAGTCCATCTTTGAAAATAAATCAGGCGTACGAGTCGACTACAAACGCAGACACGGGCGGGCCGATAGCACTTTTAAATGTTGTCTGCGTTCAAGGATTCGCCCGGGAGAAAATGAACTCATTCATAGCACAACAAAGCTCTCGCTGCATTCTGTCTCAATGATGAGAGGTGTAACGTCCCCGGGCATGAAATAATCTCTTCCATTCCCATCCCGCCCGGAGGTGCCGGGTGTTAATTACGGGCCACGCTGATTTAAGATGTCAGTTTTACAGTCGGAGAACAGCAGCTGGCCACAGCCTTTCTGATTATCCGTCTCCATTTCTCTCAGATATACACGTACATGCGGACTATCTAATCCATGCGCTGACATTCAAGCCAGGCAATTGGATAATTCGCTATGTTTTGGACCGGGTGTTGAAGAAAGAAACCCGCCAGTATTCCACTTCTTCTTACTTACAGTACAGCAAGGGCCGTGATGGACAAACTGCCTTGCCAAGCTCGTAATGAATAGCATCGTGTGAATGAGCTGCGTGTCTTTTTCTTCAAATTACGGCCTTAGGGGTTTGTTTAAAAACAGTCTGGTAATAATATGTTTTTCCTATAATGATGGTATTGTTAGTCAGTACGTGTGTTTGCAGCCTTGCTTGTTGGAATGCTAAAGTACGTGCTTCGATGAAGGTTTTGTTTTTCTCTTTGTGAAACTCGTTCTAATAGTCACCTCGGTGCACTGCAGGTGCCAGATAATTAACCTTTCATGGGCAGAATAAAAGCGGCAGTCTACCCTTATTTGTCTTAAGGCTGTTGTCGAGTGGATAAAAACAAACCTGTTATAAATGTGATTATTTGTGTGTGTTTTGAAAACAAAGCAGGGCCTTTTCATTTTATATATTCGAGTTGGCTGGAGAAATCATTTTTATCAGAAAAAATATTGATTTTATTATATGTTAGAAAAGTAATGGGGTTAAAAGTTTCAATTGACCTTAAAGACCTTGCTGAATGCTGTGAACCTACCGGGGATACTTGGAAAAAAACATGAAATGATATTGTCAACTAAATTAATACACAAATACAAACATGAAAGTTAACAGAATCAATTAAAATATACATCAGTGGCGGCCGGTGACTTCTTTTTTTCGAGGGCGTTCGATGCGATGTTCGTCACAACATGTATGTAGCCCGTCATGTGTGTGGTTTGTAATTTCAAAATATGTGTTCTGCACTTTGAGAGATCTTGTGTGCTTCATGTGTCTTGTCAAAATAAGTGCCTGCTGCAGATGCGTCTAAAGGGTTTGTGATAAAAGAGACACTCGCGGTTACCAGATACTCGTATAATCTCATGCGTAATCACAGTTTACTGTTAAAGGAACACGCCCACATTTTGGGAATTTAGCTTATTCACCGTATCCCCCAGAGTTAGATAAGTCCATACATACCTGCCGTAACTCTGTCTGAAACACCCCCCGCTAGCTTAGCTTAGCACAAAGACTGGAAGTGAATGGCTCCAGCTAGCATACTGCTCCAGCAAGCATACTGCTCCCAATAAGTGACAAAATAACGCAAACATTTCCTATTTATGCGTTGTGATTTGTATAGTCACACCGTGTAAAAATAACAAGGTCATAAGAGACACAGCCATATTTTAACAATATACATACTGGGAATTATATTCTCCGAAGACGAAGATACGTGGGTGGAGTGATTTGCTCGCAACACCTGAGAAACCCCCAATCCACCCATGTAGCAGTGCTTCGCCTTCTGAGACATATATAGTTCCCAGTATGTATACGGTTAAAAGATGGCTGTGTCTCATATCATCTTGTTATTACACGCTGTGACTATACAAATCACAACATATAAATAGGAAAATGTTGGCGTTATTTTGTCACTTATAGGGAGCAGTATGCTAGCTGGAGCCATTTACTTCCAGTCTTTGTGCTAAGCTAAGCTAGCAGTGGGTGTGTCAGACAGAGTTACAGCACGCACGGAAATGAGAAAGGTATGTATGGACTTATCTAACTTTGGGGGATACGGTGAATAAGCTAAATTCCCAAAATGTGGGCGTGTCCCTTTAAGGGAGTGTCTTGCATGTATTTTGTAAACGCAAGCAACACACGGCACTCCAAACACATATTTTGAATTTGCGGCCATTGGAAGATCAGTCACGAGCTGCCACTGATATACATGATCAATATATTTGCAAATCTGTGACGTAACACGCAATGAGTGTTTGATATCAGTGCCCTAAAGCAACTTGAGATGCAATATTTGAATTCAAATTCATAACAAACACGCAATTTGACGTTTATGGTCGCTGATGAAAAGTGGGATCAAGATGGATGAAGGGCTAAATTTGAGTCTGTTCCTCGCAATCGAATGAATTTTAAAGATGTGGATTACAGTGAATGAAAAAAGTAACATATTTTCATTAGGTAAATTAATAAACTGTCTTAAATAAATAGGTCAGAAAATATCACTGAAAGCATGTCCTTAATATGAGTAAGAAACGCCAGTGCCTGCGATTTTAATATTTATAAATAGGAATACGTACAAATTTGTACATCTGTAAAGCTGTTAATACGTAAATAATTACCGTATTAATCCTGTCAACATGTCAATATTATACGTTTCGGTGTGTATGACAACATAATTTAAATACACCCAACCAGACATTACATAAAACGCACACATATTCTCATGAGCTATAATATGTACCGCGGTAGTTTGGGAAAATTAAGCAATAAAGAGTGTTGTTAGGGATGACGTGGAGTCAATGCAATCCCTTCAGCCGTGATTTATTCATGCTACAGCACTAGCCTCAAGTATTGCTTTATAAAGCGTTAACTTAAAATCTTTTATAAAATGGTAAACTTTAAAGTATTTGCCTTAATTACGCTGGAAAAATAGCCGCGGACCGACTGTGAACAGCAACAGACTGTTACACATATGTTTACAATGCTAAGTGTGCTGTGTTAGCTGGGTTTTATTGTAAATAAACCACAGCTGCTAACCAATCAGAATCAAGGACTCGAATATAAAAAAATAAAATAATTAAAGAAAATAAGTTAATGTTTTTCACATGCTTGAATGTGCATGATAAAAGCTACCATTAGCATTTGATTTTTAGTCATTACTTACATTTATACATGGGCGTTGGCCCTTGTGGGTTGGTAAATGCTATTTTATTGTATACTAGTCCCTTTTTATGAAACAATTGTTGTTATAGCCTAAAAGTTTTGTTTACCTTGTTGAGTCATTGGTGTGCAGCGAGCAAAAGTAGTGAAAACACGAAATAGAGTTTAAATTTTATGGACTCTAACGTAAGCGTTGACGCTTCCCATTCACTTTTAATGGGTGACGTCATGTGTTGCCGAACTGAATTGTGGATCTGTTGGCGACGCGTCAGGGCACATTTCTCAATGTTTCAAGTGGAAACGCGTGCGTTAGCCAATCAGATCGCCTTTAGCAAATAACCTAGGCAGAGCCAACCAATTACGTTTATGGAAGACCGGAGCATGTGTAGCGGCCACTGTGATTGGCTGTTGGCCATGCTTTAGACGAGCTTTCTGTCAAGCGTTAATGCTTACGCCCCATGTGAATGTACCGTAAATGAGTAAAGTGGAATGGATTTAAATAATCATAAAGGTTGTTGAAGCGATAGTGGAATGGATTTGACTGACACTACGCACTTTTTTTTCTATTTTAGAGAAAAGTGAGTGGATCCATCGGTCTTAAAAAGTGGATGGGTCTTATCCCACCCACACAATGGTTCAGACGGACATGGATTTATATAACACGAAGTTCATTTCCTGTTTTCTCACTCTCTTACGAACCTTCCTCATGTAGCGTATTTGTACCTTTTCATATGAAAAGGTGTGCCAAGCAACCGCCTATGAATAAAGGAATCCAACAAATGGGAGCGTAAATGGCAGGGCCTAGCCAAACGTCTGGCCTTTTGTTGAACCCATTTCATACTCCAAGCTTCGGTCCACAGTCCCCAGGTCTCATGTGACTTCTCTTTCACCCGCTTGACCTCCTGGTGCGCTGAAGTGTCCGTCTCTTATTTTCTAACATGTAATTAAAACCAGTCTCTTCCATTTCTCTATCCCCTTTCCCTGGTGCAAGCTGCATAAAGGCAGTGGAAATGTCAGATAATTGATTTACGGTCACCGTGTTTTTGGTTAACACGATATCATCCCAATGGGGTGCTGAGGGGAGAGTGTCACAAGAAAGA
Organism: Misgurnus anguillicaudatus; assembly: GCF_027580225.2. Taxonomy (NCBI): domain Eukaryota; kingdom Metazoa; phylum Chordata; class Actinopteri; order Cypriniformes; family Cobitidae; genus Misgurnus; species Misgurnus anguillicaudatus. The sequence continues at coordinate 1,246,444 of NC_073359.2, read as the reverse complement.
AATTTGGCCCTTTTTTCTTTTCACTTCTCACCCCAAGGCGTCTGAGAGCAAAATCTTCGTCTCAGCTTGGTTTGAGTTATGGAGTGGTTTTGTGCTGATCGGGATGTTTTTGTTGTGTACGGGTGGTGGGAAGGAGGCGAGAGGTGTAACGTTAATCAGCCCCAAAGCTGGATTTGCAAGAATTTCTAAACCAGGCTGGAAATTCAATATGCTGGCAGGTTGTGTAAATTATTATGAAGAGCAGGATTTATTAGTTATTTATGCATTCATGACGTCCTCTTAAAATGGCTGAGAAGATAAAAGTAAGCCTGCCGCGTCCTTCCTGTCGAAACTTCTACCGTATGATATTTATGTCTGGTCACAAGGGCTCTTACAAAAATCTCACAGTTTTGGTTTCTTCATCACATTTTAAAAGAGTCAATGGGTGGGTGCTTACACAATTAAAAAGTTATAAAAATATCTAGAGATTTCAAAACACAGTGGGCTAAAAGTCAATGCGTAATGCAATTGCACTCTATTTTAATTCTGTTTCTTTAAGGTAAGGAATGTCGATTTTTTTCTAAAAGGAATTGATAGAGAAACGGTCAAATTATTATTTTGAAATATTATTCAAACTTCTAGCATTCTGATCAAAAAGTCAAGCAGATATTAAGAAAGATAGCAGTTGATACTGCATCCGTTTTTATTTGTCACAGTTAGATTTATTGCTAAAGGGGTCTGAAAAGTCGCAAAATCTAGCGACAAAGTTGTCAAGTTGGCAACACTGTTTATACGCTTATGTCGTAAAGAAATACTGCTAACAGCGAGTCCTGTTGACAGAGTTCAGGGAAAACTTCCTAATGTCAACAAATTCACACTTTAGGACACACTATGGAGTTATTTAACCTTAATATAACAGCTTCAAAGTTATTTCGGTGGTAAACAAAGTCATAGTAAGGCGAATCATCCTCCTGTTGAAGCTCGGGGAGGACTCCGCTAGAAAACCGAGCAATGCAAGCTTAAGAGGAGCGTCCCTGACAAATCTCACGAAAATCATGACTTGCTTTACGGCAACGAAGTCGAACAAGCCTATAAACTAGAACTGCACGCGCGAATTTAAGACATGATGCTCATAATCTTTGGAGGTGTACAGAGTGGGGGTGGGAAATTACGACAGTTGCAAGAATTCCCCGGAGACTCTAGGGCTCGCTGTTTGAAAAAAACGGAAAATGCATAGAGCGCCTTTAAGGTGTGTGACAAAAACGCATGTGCGCTTCAGTTAGTGCGGTATAATTGCGAAGTGTTTACATTGATGCATACTGCGATTAAATACACGGTATGCCACCTGATTTAATTCGATTATACTTGCCGCGATTATGAGCTTAATCGCATTATTTTTTATTAAAGTATTGTGTTTATATGAAATAAAGTCTAATCGCAATATTGCCAAAATTGCATTATAATCGCATTATGAGGGTGCATGTAAACATTGTCTATGTTGTATTGCAAATTGTAGCAAAATAAAACAAAGTAATAAATACATATTAAACATGCTTACTATTCACAGTAAGAGTACACAGTACTATATTAAGTACACAGTATAGTGTTTATATGCTATTTGGAAAATCTCCCAAGATACATAATTGGATAATTGCAACTTTGGTTATGTGTGCGAGACGTCTGATATAAGGCGCTTCGGAAAGCTGATCTCACGCCAGTTTGTTGTGACAGAACATGGCTGGAAATGAATGCAGCCCAGGCCAATAACGAAATCTACCCTGGCAGCATCTGAAGTTCTTCTGTCAATGGAGAAGACAGGTGGCCTAGTGCCCGCTTTGCCTAGCTGGGGAAAGGCTAGGGGCGGTTGTTTCTCAACATGCCTATGAACTGCCCCAGTGAGTCCAGACATATGTGACATACTGTAGAAGCCGGAGCCGAGAGGTGCGCAGGCACAAACTAGCTTATGTACATACGTATATCCTTATGGGGACAACAATAATTTGGTAACTGTAATTAATGTATCCAAACTTGACCACTAAAATACACCTTTAAGGCATTTTAGTCTTTTAATTAAAGAATTAGTTAAAGTCTCAGTTTAATGAGCTGTTTTGACTCAACCAATGGCATAAGTTTTGGGTGGGATGACCTGTTCACAAAAACATTTTTTTTTATGTAACCTTGCCTTTAAAATCCCAGCTGAAGTAATTATTTGTGATGTAACTGTTTTCTACATAAAATCATCTTACATAAAGTAAAGAACATTTTGTGAAAATATAACCTTGATATGGTTATAAAATCATGTCAAAGATGGAAATCAATGTAAAAATCAATGACTGAAATTAAACTTTGATGCTCCGAATTTTGTAATTAAATTATGGATTTTTAACCTTAATTGTTCTGCATTGAATCTCTGGGTATAACACAGACCTACATTACATGATCTCCATGCACACCCCCACATGATGTCCATGTCCCAACACTGAGACATTCAAAATCACCAAAATATAATAATGTTGGCATTCTTCTTTTGTCTTTCCATGCTGCTTTGGTTGCAGTGGTGTCCCTCATTTTCGATAGCAGAAACCCACTCTTTGTTAATGCAGGCCGTGAACATTCTGGATGGGTCGTGACTGGTAACCATGGATATTCAAAGGGTTACACTTTTGACTGTGTGTTTGCTGAGAGCATCCCATCAACAAGATGCACACTTGGGGCTTTTAGCTTCCAAGGAGATCTCTCTGATCTGTTTGTCTTTAGTCTGTGCGTGTGTCCAACTATGCATCAGTCCCTAAAGTTAACATGGGATAAAAAATAACTTTATTTCTTAAGACATGTTCCTGTTCTCATTGTGAATAACCTACTGAAAAATCCAGCTAAGACCAGTATAAGCTGGTAACTGGTTTTAGCTGGTTTAAGGTGGCAGGAGCTGGTTCAAGCTGGTCCTCCCAGACTGGTCTAGCTGGTGGGTCAGCTGGTCTTCCAGCCTGAGCAGCAAAGTTCAGCTAGATACGCTTAAAAAGTGACCAAAACACAGCTAGACCAGCTTGCTACACCAGCTAAAACCAACCTGGGAGACCAGCTAAAACCAGCTCACCAGCCAACCCAGTATCACGAAATTGCGTGACTATTTCACGCATGGACCAGCGTGAAAATGTCACGCTTTGCCGCGTTTGAGCGTGACCATGTCACGCTTTCTGTTTGTGTCACTGTCACGTATTGGTTACTCAACTTTTTTGTCCTAATTTCTTAGCATTGTCGCTTCGGTTTAGGGTTAGATTTACATAAAATGACATCCTTACCTAAACAAACTTTAACCCCAACGTCAGGTGACAATTGGTTAAAGTTTAGAAAATATAAAAGAATAAGTATTGTATCTTTTTTTTAATAAACCAATACTTAAAGTGACATATAACACAAGCACCAAATCTAACCCTAAACCGAAGCGACAATGGTAAGAAATTAGGACAAAAAAGTTGAGTAACCAATACGTGACAGTGACACAAACAGAAAAGTGTGACATGGTCACGCTCAAACGCGGCAAAGCGTGACATTTTCACGCTGGTCCATGCGTGAAATAGTCACGCAATTTCGTGATATAGGGTTGCACCAGCTTATGCTGGTTATAGCTGGATTTTTCAGTAGGGTAATTAATCAGAGCATGTTAATCCAGACATTTCAACGCTATCTCATGGCAATTCCTATGTGTTTTACAAGGTGTCTAATTCGTATTAATTTCGTACGACCAGATTTGTAAATTTTGGTATAATTTGCCTTGACCTCTGTGATGTTGGGGTGTCGTTCGTTTTTATGTTAGTTAGTTTATGATTATTAGACATTTCTGCACTATTACTTCATACAAATTTATAGAAATTAGCCAACTTGTACAATATAAACAAATTCTTGTGCGATCAGGCTGGAAATGTTTGTCTTAGTAGTCTTTTGACAGCATAATAATAATAGATCAAATATATCTTTCTAATCACAAAATCCCTCTTACTGTACTTACCAATCTGTGTAATCCACCCTCCTAACTTCATTCTGGTATTTAGTACCCATTTCCCCCCAAATCCGATCTTTAGATGATCTTCTTGGAGCTTTATGTGCGTGCTCAATGACAAATGTTGTCTATTTTCAACTAATAAATTTAAAGATTTATATGTCACAAAAATGCTGAGATGTTTTTAACCTATGAGTGAGTAAATATTGGACAGAACACACAGTTGGGTTAACAATTACCCAATGCTTGGACGTTTGAACCTATTTGCTGAGTAATTACAACCCATGGTTGGGTAACAACAACATGGGTAATTTTTAACCCAACGGTGTGTTCTGTCCAATATTTACCCAGCCATAGGTTAAAACAACCAAGCATTTTTAGAGAGTAGCTACGTGGTTTCAAACTAGGCCATGCCAGTCAAAACAGTTGGATTACATGAACAGAAAGTAGTTTTAGCCTGGTAGACCGTGTTTGACAATCTGCTGTAGTTTGGTTCGGTAGAGCAAGCTATGTTTCACACACCAGCATGTCCACTTTATGTTGGCTCAACTTGATTTCTCTAGCAGGGATTGCTTTGAAATTCAACAACCTTTTAATCAGTAATCACAACATGAATGGTTCTGTTAGAAGTATGTGCATTGTTCTTCTCAAACAATCATGTCAAACATTCAATGTTTTATTCGGGCCCTTGTCAAAAGAACTCTCAATATTTCTATTTCATCCGATTGAAGGAGCTCACACAAAGACTGCCGCTACAAGTCGCTGAGCCTACGGGCTGTCACTCTTGTTTTCTTGACTTAGTTAGGAAACACAGGTCTGTTAAGGTTACCGAACTGATCCTCTATTTACCGTTCTGCTCTCCTCTAATAAGCCAAAAATAAGTTTTCCACCTCGGCTAGTAAAGAGCATTTTGATGTTAACTTCACATCGTTGCATCCAGCCTTCAAACCCCACATTACACTTTAGCTTGTTTGTGCATTTCGCTCTTTTTCAGCCGTAAATTGGTAATTCAGAGTGCAGGGTCATTATGAGGTAGCGGTTTTCCTTTCCCGAAAATGATGTGGATGCAAACGCAGGGAAGATGAAGGCCTGAGCACCCATGTTCCATTTCTCTCCATCCGAGGACATCTCAATGACGTACTGCCGAAAAGAGTCGGATCGAGAGAGAAAGATTGAGAGCGAGCCGAGAGAGTTTCGGCATGACAAGTGACAAGGCACCTGACAGGTAGGAGCATTGGAGAACAAAACATTCAATTTTTCAATGCTAGTACGCCCTTATATCTCCACGGGGCTGGTTGTACGGCTGCACGGAGCTCTCTTTATTTATTTGCTACATCTTCGTAAACAATACCTTTTTTCCTGAGACTATTCATAATGTGTAAACGAAACTAAAAAAACTCACAATTCAATGAATTATTAAGCAATTATTGCTTGCTAATGAGGGAATTCTGGGACTAATTGGATGTTTTCAACCCTTTATTCTTTGTATCAGCTAACTGCAAGGTTAGCAATTATTTCTGCATTGTGTCAGCCATATCGGAAGGCGTACAAAAACAAGACGCGTCAGGTCGGGACTCATTACCACTGGTCTAGAAATGTCACCAGAAAACAACAACGCTTAACCATTTTTCATATAATTCTGTGACGAAGCTCTATCATCCATCAAGTGGACCTTGATAATTAATCTTTCGGATAGCTACGTGGGCACAAGCGCAAACAAACACTATGCATCACAGTGTAGAAGTCTAACACCATAACAATTTTTGTTGTACAGTATATGACGTTTCCATCTTCTCTGACCTGTTTTTTAACTGTACCTTTAAAGGGACACTCCACTTTTTATGAAAATATGCTCGCTTTCCAGCTCCCCTACAGTTAAACATTAGATTTTTATTGTTTTAGAAACCATTCAGCTGATCTCCAGGTCTGGCGCTAGCACTTTTAGCGTAGCTTAGCATAATCCATTGAATCTGATTAGACCATTAGCATCACACTAAAAAAATTACCAAAAAATTAAAAGTTGTGATTCTTTTTTGGCGTAATAATCAAGGACTTTGCTGCCGTAACATGACTGCAGCAGGCGTAGTGATATTACAGACTGCCCAAAAATAGCCCCCTTAGCAACTTTCAATAGCAGGGGACTATCTTCAAGCACTGCGTAATATTACTACGCCTGCTGCAGCCATGTTACATCAGCAAAGTCCTTGATTATTACGCCAAATGAGAGTATAGTTCCTAACCATATCTGCCTAGACAATCACAACTTTTAATTTTCCGTCAGTCTAAGTACATGATGTTACTACATAAGAATAACGTTTTAAATAGAAAAAATATTGAAACTCTTTGGTTATTTTTTAGCACGATGCTAACGGTCTAATCAGATTCAATGGATTATGCTAAGCTATGCTAAAAGTGCTAGCGCCAGACAAGGAGATCAGCTGAATGGATTCCAAAACTGTAAAAATCAAATGTTTAACTCTAGGGGAGCTGGACTTGTTAATGTAAATTGTTAAGACTTGTTAATGTAAATAACACCTATAATTAGCTACTAGAAATGTGTGTTGTATAATATATTGACATTGATGTGTACTGTGCAGTATAATACTAATACATTTTAAAACTAGGGCTGCACGGTATTAACAAAATATGCGTCATGTGATTATACTGTTGAATTTTGCGGTAATGATATTTCTTGGGATATTAAATTATATTTTATTAGATTTTCATGAAATAAACAGGTAATACATATTCTTCTGATTCTTCTTTTTAGGCACAAGTTCGTTGTTGTAGTTTTCCTTGCTCGCCTGCCATATTTATATTTATTTTTGCGCAAGCGATCTAGTACAACAGTATAATTGGCGGGTATTTAGTAAGGCCCCTTCTGATTGGTCTAATTTGGTCAATCTAAGCATGCAACAAACAAATAATAGTATATGCAATAACCATATTGCTCTGTTATCACATTTTTTCCCAGTATATCTTGCAATCCTAGTTAAAACATGGGTCTTCAATAGGGGGCCCGGGGCCCCTTGGGGGTCCGTGGTGGTATTAAAATAAAAAATGGTAAATTGAAATTAGCAAAATGCATTAAAAATGTAAGATATATTTTAATATCTTGAAAACATAGCCACAATGACAAACCATGTAAATCCAGTCCTAATTTGCTCCAACCTTTTTCAGGCCAAAGGATAGATAGGAGAAGACCTCTGCATTAAAACAAGTATTGCTAGATGGTAGATGTGTTTTGAAGGTTTAAGTATGTACGAAGTAGGGTAAAATTGTCATTTCAACAACAAGTCAACAAGTAAGGAAATATAATCTCTGTGGTTTTGGCCTATTTATTTGATAAATAAATACAGTACAGCTAAAGTAATTGCAGTTGTAAAGCAAAGCGAGATCAGGTGAAAGGTCATAGTCTTGTATTGGTTCCAAGACAGGTGGGTCCACTTCAACCCAACAGGAGCCTTGAAACTGGTGCACGGCGCGTGAAAGATGTAGACTTTTATTAAATCCGACAGAATTTATTGCCAAGTCGAGGAGCGTGTGTGTTAAATGCATGGCAAAAGAGAGGGCTGGTGTGAAACAAATAGAAAAGAAAGCGAGCGAGCGAGCGAGATCTTCTGACAACACAGCTGGATTGTCTTTGTTCATCTAAAAAAGCAAAAAAGTAGAGCTGTCTGCCTGCGATTCCACTCGAACAGGAAGGACAAAAAAGATGTCTGGTGGAAAATAAGAGCGCAAATGAGCAAAGCCCTTGATGAATCATTTATGTATCGCTGGATGGTCTCTTTGCTTTTACTGTGACATACGGTGGAGAGATGGTTATGGGTGATTAGCGTTTTATTTTCTGACTTTGTACCGCCCCAGGAAGCCGCACGGGAGCTGATTGTGAGGTTGGGCTCGGTTCATGCGAGGGCAGGTAGGAGCACAGCTGTGCTTTTCAGAAGACCTCAACTAACAGGAAAGCAAAGGAAACAGGGGGGATTTCCAAAAACAATACAGTTATTACTCATTCAGATGTATCCTGGACCAGATTTTTCCATTACTGTGTGTATCATTTTGCATCTTATCAGACCACAAGTCTGCAGTAAAATATCTTAAAGTGCTTCAAACTCCAGTGGAAAGAAATGATAGTGCCTTGGTGTTGTGTAGTATGCATGCATTCTACAGGTACATAAATAAATCCCAGAATGCATTGCAACAATGTCAGTAAAACATGTTAGATGAGGATGAGAGTGAACTATAAATGTTATTTTGAGTTCAAAAAATAAATGCATAAATAAAAACTGATGCAGAAGTCCACGTCTACGCGTGACTATGTGATGCCAAGTCCACGGCCTTCACTTACATTCTGTTACATTTAGGCCCATACTGACCACCATTTTTCTTCACAACATCAATATACTAAAGCGCAGTGATGGCAGCTGCATTTTCAGACAGCATACACTGAGCCAGCTCACTGGGTTTTAGCATCTCAGGTCACTTCACAAAATGAGATCGAAATCACTTTGTGTAAAAAGACAGAAAGCATTCATGCATCCCGATCAGTCTGTTTCAGAAGAAAAGGTAGAGCAGAAAATAAACATAATATCCCAGACAGTGCGTGTGTGTGTGTGTGTGTGCGTGCGTGTACGGACCCAGACCCAGCTGGCCATCTGAGGATCTGGGTCACGCCTGTGAAAGTCTGCAGCATCCCTGGAGGATCTCAGAGAAATGGATCTTTGTTGTGTCGAAACTCCAGACTATGAAGTAATAAATAAAAATAAAGCACAGAATGCATCGATGTATTATTTTTGGGTGAACTCTACAGTTTTACAGCTATTGTTATGTACCAATAGTTACAAAGAGTCTTGTTTCATAACACTTGAAGTGGAGGAGTTCTTGGAGAAGCGAAGTCCTTGGAGCTGCCAGAAACATGAATCATGAGTTTGTTTGAAGAGCAACACATGGACATTTTCTAAAAAAAGAATGCACAAAGATTCCTGGTGGAATAAATATGAAATTTTTAAATAAATGTGAATTATATAAATTGCAAAGAAAAATGTTTTACCCATTTGTGATGTCACTGTCGATATGGAGGGGGAGAGAGAGAGAGAGAGAGAGAGAGAGAGAGAGAGAGAGAGAGAGAGAGAGAGAGAGATTTCTCGGCTCACAGAATCACATTCTTTGTGTGGTTACTATGGCAACGGCCTGTCGAACTAGGAGAGCTGAAAGTTTAATATGAATACATCAGTAATTTTCTGTCATGCTGGTGGGCTATAAATGCTAAATTGCCGGTTATTGTAATACAGTCTCTGTTGTTTCCTAATGATAAATACATTATTTCAGGCTATTTTTGGATCTGTAAACCTCGTATTTTGAGATCCATAATTAATTCCGGTCAATTAATCTATTTAGGGATCTAATATTTTTACCCCCAAGCTATTCGTTTTTTCCCTCTAATTATACAGCATCATATAGGTATTTATAAAGCATTATGGCGTTTCCCCAACATTTCCCCATACATGCACACATATCATTGTCAACATTGTTTTCTTTTGTAATGCACTTATTGTGCACGACTCATGTTATTACAAACTGAAAAAAGGTTTGTCCTTGTAATTTTTCAACAAAATTTGCTAACTTGCTTTGACATCTGAAACAAGGTTTTGTCACAAATTCTCTTGTCATCCAACCACCTGGCTTCATTCAGGTACATTTCCACCATCCAATCAGTTTAAAGATAAAATCTCGTCCCACCCTTACCAATTTTTTCACTGAATATTCTATTTGACTCAGATTAGATTAAGATAACAGCAAATTTGACAATTACAGTAAAGTATAGCGTCTTTTCTCTCTTACACGACAGGCCACCGTCCATACATATTTTTTAAAGTCAATTAGGGTCGTCAATTAGTTCATAGTGTGTTTTGTAATAATTCAGATTAATTTCTCTCCCGTTCACCTCTTAGACGGCTTTACAAAATAACAGGACCATGTCCAGAGATTAAATCAATATAATTGTGCGTTAGGCTTACCGTGGGTCCTTCAGTAGAATTTAATGAATAGTCTGTGATTGCAATATAGACCTCAGGGTTAAGTCTCATTTAAATGCTGGGTTCATTTTGATTATCTCGTGGTGTACTTGAGCAATTCTGCAAAGCCATGTCTCCAAAGACTGTATGGAATTGTATTGGATTGGGGTGAAATTCTGAATTTAAAAGTAGAGATCACCCAAACATCAACATTAAGAAATGTAAGTGCTATAATGGGGTCCCCAGTGCTTCTATCAACCTTGATAATTTGATAAAGATCAACCCAGTAATTTAGTTTTAGTAAACCATTCTCTGCAAGCATGTGAAAAAATAGGTAATTGAAATTTGGCTCCCCTTGTGATGTCAGAAGGGGATAATACAGCCCCTTAATCTGCACGATCCAACCAAAACCCTGCCATTTAGTTCAGAGATCAGCTCATTTGCATTTAAAAGGACACACCCAAAATCGGCACATTTTAACATGTTAAAATAAATGATCTATGTGGTATTTTGAGCTAGAACTTCACATACGTACTCTGGGTACACCAAAGACTTATTTTACATTTTTAAAAAGTCTGGTGAAATGTTCCCTTTAAGTTCAAGTATTTATTACATAAATCACCTGTATTTAACTCTTTCCCGCCATTGACGAGTTATCTCCTCAATTAAGAGAAAACGCTTCCCTGCCACTGATGAGATTTTACTGCAATCCATATTTCCGCTATTATCCACTAGGTGGCGCTCTTACACAACTTATAAAACACAGAAGCATTCACAATGTACATTGGATGTACATTGGTCTTGGATAAAAACAAATTGAATGACATTTTGAGAATGCCTTTGAAATTAAGTTTTAATCAGTTAAGCATAACTTGCATGCTAGCGTAATCTTTACAGTAGCAGCATGTAGAATAAATGTATATTTTCCGTAATAGCTTACCTGCTGTTCATGATGCTAGTTTATTTTTTTGTACTCAAAGCTAGCTGCTGTGTAGTGCTGCAAATGAATCTCTGCCTACTGCTCCACTTCGGACAAAAAATATTTATATAAATTTTTTAATTTATTATTTTTAGTGGCGGTTGTATATAATTTAGGGCTGTCAATAGATTAAAATATTTAATCGCGATTAATCGCATGATTTCATGAGTTAACTCGCGATTAATCTCAAATTAATGGCACATTTTTATCTGTTCTAAATTTACCTAAATGTAACACTTTTTAAGTTTTTAATGCTCTAATCAGCATGGATTTGGATAATATATATGCTATATGCAAATGTATGTCTACAACAGCTTGTTTACATTTTCAACAGAACCATCAGCCATAGTTTTATAAATGTTTTTGCCTTTAGAAGACCTTGTTCTTTCTCCATTTCTGTCTGCTGCTGCATCATTTGTGACCTGTGCTGGCAAATTGAGTTGGGATGAGCAAATTTTCAAAAATGTGTCATTTATATTTTAACATTCTTTATTAAAAAACTTCAAAACAATTGGAACAATTTTTGGAATCTGACAAAGGATGACAGAACTATACCTGTTAATGCAGAGCAAAAACAATATCAATATACATATATGTTTTTCTTTTATTGTTTAATTTTGACATTGAGACAGACCACTTTAAGACTGTAGGATAATGCAAGGGTTTAATATAATGACACAACAGATACTTTTCCTTAACAGTTAACCAAACATTCACTTCAGATATAACAGATTATAGGTCATACCTGCGTGAATTCTTGTCAAAACAGATATTTTTAAACCTGTCATTTTGTGTTAGATGTCTATATATATATCGAGCCCAGTCTCCTGAAGATGCGTATAAATAGGACGAAGTGTCACGCACTCGCGCGTTTGTGTGCATGCGCTTCAGACGTCTGCGTCGGACATCGCTTTTGAGCCTTGTCACTCTTAATAACTCTTTTAACATCAATCAGATCCCGAACTTGATCTCTCTTAATAATTGTTTTAACATCAAGAAAGTCCTGCGGTCTATTTTCTATAATTTCTGAATGCTTTTAAAAAAGAAACTAAAAAGTGAAATGGATTTGGGACTGTACACCTCACAGAAAACGTGCAGATAAAGAAAACTGCACGTGCAGAAAACGTGCATTTTAGATGTTTAATGACCATTTATAGCATTGGATTCGCTAGACGAAAACTTAATGTTCTTACCCACTAAACACAGGACGTCGAATAGACGTGCAGATCGTGTCTATATTGGGTCCGTCGGTCCATGACCAATTCTGGACATCTATTCGACGTCCAAACTAGGTCCACTATTTGGACGTCCAACCATGACCCTACTTGGACGTCATATTTACGGGCAACATTTGACGTTTAAACTGGGTAATTTTTTGGACGTCATTTGGACGTCATTTGGCCTATGTCTGTATTACATGATTAGGCCTATAATTTTTTTTTATTTACAAATATCAGCATTATTGTACCAACATGATAATACTTATGAATAGTCTATATTATTTTATACAGTACTGTGTTTTCTGCTTTCTTTATTTATATACAAATTCATCTAAATGTACAATTAAAAATCTGTAATTAAATGCGTAGTTCGTTACAATATATGATCATACTAACAATTTAACATGACAATATTCTCACCTGTTCTCATAATGTTGCGTTCGTGTTATGAATGCAATAAGTGTGCCTTATATACAAAATTAACATATGGCCTTGTGGCTGAGTGGTTAGCGAGATTGGCTTGTAATCCAGAGATCGGTGGTTCGAGACCCGCGGCCGGCAGGAAATTACTGAAGCGTTCGGTGTTGCAATGAATGGGTGAAGTGCAGAGACAATCATTCCTTTTCGCTTTTTTCATGTCTTTTTTCCTTACACGGAGGTCCTACGGATGTAAACATTTAGACGTGCAGAAGACGTCGCAAAAAAGACGTCGCCTGGCGTTACAAAACAACCCCTTTTATGTACCGAATTCGGACGTCCAAAAATTCCATGAAAAAGACGTCATTCTGACGTCACTTTGCGCAGTGGGTATTTTTATGAAAAGCTCCGACTCATCTAGACAGCGCCGGTCACTTGCTGCTTCTCAATTCATCCAGCTGTGGGTCAAACAGAAATTGCGTGTTGCATTAATCGCGCGTTAATAAAATTAGTGCCGTTAAAATGAATTTGCGTTAACGCGTTATTAACGCGTTTATTTTGACAGCCCTAATATAATTATTTATTATAATATGTATAATAATAATCATTATTATTTACTATTATTAGAAAAGGGCACATTGCATTTTGAGACAAAAGGGGCAGGGGCTTGAGCCCCCCGACCCCAACCCAGTACTACATTTAAAACTGTCAAAACAATAATCACAGACATCAAAACATTAAATTTTTTTCATACAGCACAAAAATGACAAGCACATTTTTTCAGATAGGCAAACTATTATTATTTTGAATGCATTAATTAATTATATAATAATAATTATATAAATAAAAAATATAATATTGTTGTTATTTGTGTTGACTATTATACATATGACAAAATACCGTTGGATGTTCCCCAGCAAGCAGCTTTGAGTTTAAAATACATCTAATAGCAGTCCAAACACAGGCCAGACGTCTAGACTAAAACAAGACAAAATTTGGGTCTGTCGGTGGACATTTAATAGACGTCTAACCAAAGCCCCCCAAAGCCTCCCACCACCCAAAATAAATACATAAATAAATAAATAAATAAAATCAAACATCCTGTAATCACATTTGACTTTGTTTACATAATGGAATATAATTAAGCAATATTGCTCGAGTAGGAGTGTGATATAGCTCTATATCATCACGGCTGTGATTAGGCCAGAGGCACGAGGCCGTAGGCCGTTTGAAAAACGAAAACTAGAAAACAACAACGGAGTTATTTTAAAAGCCTCTTTGTTTGAGAACTACTTCTTCCGCCACGGATTTGAGGGCGGCCAGAATGGCAGGTAAAACTTTCGGCTGCTTTGAAGCTCATAACAACTCAATGGACAGAAAAGCCGTTTCTTTATACTACCGTTTCTTGGTCACAAAGTGTAGTTTTAAGATTAGTTCAGTCGAGAATGTATATGTATTATATTTAAATCTGCAGTCGATTAGTAAAGATAGCGCCTGTTTGAACGTTTGCTTAGTGAGATTCGGTACGAATGAGAACCAAAGCATGAGCGGACATCAGTGTTCACTCGCCCCGCTGACCACCGCCCTCTCTGGGCTACATCTCTGACAGAGATACCCTGGCTCTCATGTTGGCCTTGTTTGTTTATGATCGTCAAAATGAGATCAAATCAGCAGTATTTGGTGTCATGATCAAACTATTACTTGTTTTTTTTCATATTTAGTGTCTTTTGTGTTGTTATTGTTTTGGCGCGAGGTAAAAGTGAATAAAACTATACTTGTATAACGTTACTATTGCTTTCTCATTTATTCTTAACGTGATACGAGCACTCGATTATTATTATTAAACTTTGTTCTTGTCAGTACTACACTGTAAAAAATCCAACTTTAAAATGTTCATTCAACAAAGAACATTAAGTAACTTGAACAAAGATTTCTTTGATGAAGGGCGTCAGTTGATTATTTTGTGTTCACTGAATGAAAAAAGCATAATCATTCAGCTAACAAATATTATTTTGTTGACTGGACTTAGATGAAAAAGTTTTTGACCAATTCGTTCACCCAACTTGCCAACCTGAGTAATCTGAACAAGCAATTTAAAAAAAAACAATGGTCGGAAAGGTTCCCAGCATGCATTGCGACATGTTCACTTCTTTGGTTAATATTTACTAAAAAAGATGACTGTTTTAATGTTTGCTGGATTTATTTATGTTGTTATGTTGTTCATGTTAGTTATATGTTGTATTTAGAGTAATTTTTAAAGAATTATGTTTGTTCATTGTTACCATGATTGAGAAGTGTGTGTTCAGTGTAGAGGGCAGCACAATGAGTTAGCGTGCATCATTGTTGCCTCACAGCAAAAAAAGGTCTCTGTTTCAAAAAATGACTAAGTCAGACAAAGACTTTGTTAAGGAGACCTTTCTTTGTGGAGTATTCATGTTCTCTATGTGAGATTGTGGGTTCACTCCCACAGTCCAAAACATGCAGATGCTTTTATCCAAAGTGACTTACGCTGCATTAAAAGCTAGACATTTTTATCAGTACTTGTGTTCCCTGGGTTTGAACCCATGACCTTTTGCGCTGCAAACACAATGTTCTACCACTGAGCTACACAAGAACTGTCCTTTACCCAACTTGTATGTGTATTAACTTTATGGATAGATGCTGGAATACAGTTGTAATAGTTGAGAGGACTTAAGTCACTAGTTGAGTAAACTTAGAAATTTGCTAATAGCCTAATCAGTTTAAGTTGGTTCAACTTTTGGTGTAATTTGTCATTGCTCAGTAAATTGAGTTAGGTGAACTACATCATCCAAAAGTTGAGTAAACTCAAAAAAGCTGTGCAGCAAGTTGTCTTGAAAATGTAAGTTAAGTCAACTTTTTATTTTTTACAGTGTATATAAAACGGTTTTTTATAAGTGTCAGAGAGATGTTTTTGCATGCTGCTTATAAATATACCAGTGGCCATATCTCATAACATGTTTTAATAGTCACGTCACGATAAAGTAAATGATCAATGTCCACATTTAAAAGCTACGGTACTTACCTGCAGTTCCACTGTGTTTTTGCGTTCTAATAAGAGATAATAGGTCCTGAAAAAAACGAGTGTTTATATTCCTCTTTCCAAGTGTTAATCGTCCACACGATGTGACAAGACATTTCTCCCATTAACTTTAACGTAACATCCAAGAGCGCTGATCTTTGACGGAATAATAACTTCCGATTGGGGATTCACAGAATGATTTATGAGCTAGTAAAATAATGAGACACACGGAGAGTGATTCAAAACAGGGCGTCTGCTTCTTCTTCTTTTCGTTTAATGGCTGCTCACTCCTTGGGAGTATTACTGCCACCTACTGTATACCTTGCGCATATGCGTAATGGATCAGGGCGTCTGTGTTTTTCCATTCAGAGATGAGCCTGCTTAGGACCTCCATTCACTATGTGGCGGAATGATACGAAAGGTGAAGCGGTTACAGTGCCGTTATCAGCACAATATCGCATAGCTCTTAGCCAATCAGATTCGAGAACCAGAAAGAACTGTTGTATAATATATCTTACAAGTTAATTTGACAAATATGTAACCAAATACAAATTATGTGTCACCAAATACCAAATATTTATTTTAGCTAGAAGTGGGTTATTTATATCTTGACTACCTGTATATCCAACGCTATCTCATGGCAATTCATAAGTATATTACAAGGTGGTTAATTCATACATTTTTGTACAATTTGCCTTGACCCCTGTAACAGGTTAGGGGTTGGGTTTCATTATGATTTTTTTATGATAATCGTACGTTTTTGTCTGATAAACTTTGCATGAATTCATACGAATTAGCCAAATCAACTATGTATGAATTCTCGTGAAATCAAGCTGATATATTGGGCCCATACAGAAGTTACCCTAGATGATGGTGAAATGACGGCTATCGCTTGCTGGGTAAATTCTTGGTAATACTTTCTCCGATTAACCTACACCATTTTAAATTCAGGAACCAAAATGATATTTAAGGCATTCTCAATTCAGTTCACTACCTTATTTTGTACAGTCTTTATCTGATTCATCATTTCCCAGAGGACTGTTTGCTCAAGCAGCTTTGATATTAGCAGCTCTGAAGAAGGCCATTTCATGTCAGAAACACTAAAAGATCAAGACCTTCATGTGAACTCAGAGTTCAGTCATTTTTAAATAAGAACCTTCCTGGGCAACGTCCTCCGAAGAACAGATTATTGTTCACTTCTGTCCCGCGGACACGGGAGTTCAATATACAAACAAGCCATGCAACAAATTGAGCTCCAACAAGCGAAGAAAATGGGAAAAACTTTCAAGCTTTGTCTTTCATCTTTCCTGCGCAGCACGGAGCGAAACAGGAGGGGAAGGAAATGAAACAGATTGTGGAAACACTTCTTTTCCCAATTAACCTGGTTCGCTGGCAACCTCCGTCATTTGCATAGAGCTTATATTTGCTTACCGCGTCTTTGATCTCAGTTCGCCCTGTTCAAAGTCACGTGCCGTGAATCCGCTGACTCTCTTCGGGTCTAAATTGATGTAACACGAAAGGAATTGACGGGGTCCTCTGGCTGTTTTCCGTGGCATCCGTTGCCTGCCTAAACACGTTGCTGGATTGCACAGAATGCAAAGAGCATTCTTTATAATGAGTCTTTGTTCTAGCAGGCGAGTGTTTGCTCCGGCGATCCTCCTTTGACTTTTATCTGTGCATTGAGGCCCAGGTGAAGTATCTAGATGTGGATCGGAAAAGTCTTTACCTGCCCATTAATCATCCACTTGGGCTTTGAGGGGATATGGCAGGCTCCTCTTGTTCAGAAGATGCTGTAATTTCAAAGGGTATGGGCCTGTCTTTTCTAACTCTGATGAAATCGGCCAAACCTTGATTGTTGGAAACCCTTGTGAAGTATAAAGAGAATGAATGTGGTAAACATGTTCTTCCGAATGTAGTAACTGGGTTACTACCCTTTAAAAAGGTCCTAATACAGGTATGTTCCATTTACATACAAATATGTTACTATTATAGGTACTATTATGAACTTCATGAGATGCAAGGGTGTACATTTTGAAAGAGTACCACCCCAGTGACAGCTAGTGGCCATTTTTCACCTTTTATTCCCCTAAAATCGCACTTTATTTCACAAAACACGAGTTGTCCTGGCTAATAGCTACACATCCTCATCCCATGGCGTCAATATTTGACGCACTTGACCATGCGTCAATATGTTACGCGGAGGGTATACCTTTCGCGTCATTTTTTGACGAACTGGGGACTTCAATACTATTACGTCCGTTGCATTCTCTTTCCTATTTTCTTACCATTTTCGCATCGGTTTAGGGTTAGATTATGCAAAATTAAACAGTGCACGCGAAATTAAACAGTTGTCACCTGGCGTTGGGGTTAGAGTTAGGTTTGGGTAGGGATGTCATTATGTAAATCTAACCCTAAACCGACGCGAAAATGGCAAGAAAATAGGAAAGAGAATGCAACGGACGCAACAGTATTCAAGTCCCCAGCTCGTCAAAAAAATGACGCGAAAGGTACACCCTCCGCGCAACACACTGACGCATGGTCAAGTGCGTCAAATACCGACGCCATGGGGGTGAGGATGGGTTGCTAATAGAGGATAGTTAGTTACCAAATATAGAGAAGAGACAACACTCTAAGAGGCTGTTTAAATTTCTTGTATTTTGCGCACGTAAATACCTTATTTTCATTGTAGACCGAAGTAGCGATGCTGCTGCGAAAATACTTCAACTTTTTTGAAATGCCTCGTCCGCACCGCAGGTCATGTGACAAGAACCAACCAATCAGCTTAACACTGGATCATTCCTTATTAACTCAAGATGGAGGAACAGCTGATCATAACTGTACAGGGATACACAAAACGAACTGTCAAGCGGCTATTATATAGCAGAAACAACGCATGGAGACGTATTACCGAATCTATGGGGAGTGCGGCTCAATGATGCTTAGCAACGGCAGACGCTACAGGAGCGCAATAAGGAGTAAATAAGGAGTAAAGCGGTGAAATGTGAACCACCACTAGTAATTGCTGGGTCGATTTTAACACATTGTTGGGTACAATATGAAAAAATCCAACCTCTGGTTTAAATTAACATTCAAATGTGCCCATTTGTGCATTATTTGAAACCACAAAGTTGTTTTTTGTCTATAAATCACCAAACCATTGGTTGAAAACAACCAGCATTTTTTAGAGTTCACTTATCACAACCCAATCCCGTAAAATAAAGTCCCACCCTTCATATTCTCTCATCAAATAACCTGCTTTATTTCGAACTACATCACAGTTTTATATCGACTAGTCCTTACTTTGGTGCCCTCCATCTGAAAGCTCTGCTTTCATTATTTGTCCCTTCTTTATTCGCTTTCTCCTGAACTATCTCCCCCTAGCTTGTCCTCCTTTGCTGGCTGCCCTTTAAAGCCTCACCGTGACTTTATAATTTCACGAGGTCTCGCTGCTGAAGCGATTGCACTGTTAGTTGTGGCCTGCCGCCGCAGAGGAATGAAAGATGAATGGCCTCCGTGGTTAAAAATACCCTGTGGCCTGGACATCTGAAAACAGGAAGAGTTTGCTTTTCCCCTTCTAGCGAGTTAGCATTTGATGCACCCACAGAGACGCTAGCATCGAAGGGATTGATAAGTGCCTTGCCTTAAGCGATTGATGGCTTGGGTAATAGGGTTAGCATATTAGTAGCTGTAGTTGGGTGCGAAACAGGACAATAAATTCAAAATCTTGTTCGCTTCAAACCCTACAGTGTTTAGTGAAGCAGTTTAGCATATTAGCATGGAGCTTAACTAGTAGAGCACAGCATTAGCAGCTCGGTAGGTTGTGGGTTTGATTCCTAGAGATATAAAATGTAGTGTCGCTTTGAATAAAAGCATCTTTTAAATGCATAACGTAATGTAAATGTTGTTCATGCCATTTGTCCTTAGTTACAGGCTAAACCCAAATGAAGATACATTATTACTTGAATTGCATTTTTGTGAGATTTGCTTGAGGTCTTTGTGAAAATATTTCTTATCGTTTTGTGGATTTATGAATCTTTTCTGCTTGGTGTGCAGTCATATAAAACCTCACAGCATGTCCAAACAGACTTTTCAATTCAATTAATTTCTATAGCACAATTTTGCATTGTTGCAAAGCAGCTTTACAGCTTTCTAAAACCAGTAAACCTGGCAAAACAGCTGGGTTAACCTTAAGGTTTATGCTAATTTGAGACTAATTTTACCTTTAAGCTGTTCTGTTTCCTTATTTAGGACACAGAAAATGGTAGCAATGAAATTAGACAAAATGATTGCTTCAATTTCCACCAATGAATGTTTTCATAAAAACTGCATACCACATTTAGCTTCAGCAAAACAAACAAAACAGACACTAAAGCATGTAAATTCACTGCTGTTAGACATTATTATTAGATTTAACAAGACTTAACAGACACGTTTCACAGAAATTCAAAGGGTTAAATATGACTTTGGTTCAAGAAACAACCATATCTGAAATCCATTTCCATTTGCTAGGTCCACGAACATAACGGCGGCCATAGTGTCAATGCTGATGTAATCTAACTAAAGTCTATCATTATCTTTGTCATTACCACTCAGAACTGAATAACCGTTCATCATAGACTGCCTACTAGTTGATCGTCTAATCAAGCACATTTGCGTCCATTGATTCAGACCTAACTAATCACGCCTTCGCTTGATAAATTATTCAATTAATTTGTACAGTGATTCTTCTTGCTTCCTCATATAGCTATCGACGTCGTAATAAAACTCCCAAGTTCTCACAACCGCCCGCTTTAGGAGAGGACATCTGAAAATGGTTTATGTTCGATTCTCGTGGTTATCAGATATAAACCCAAGGACGTTACGAGGTAACCAGCTGGATCTTTATAACGGCGTATAGCGACATCAATAGCTACAGGAGAAATATTGTCCACAGTGTCTGGGGAGAAGAGATTATCTGTGGTCTAAATGACATTGAAAGCCACTTCTCTCGTGTTATCATGTAATTAGTTATGTGGACTGGGTGATATTGAATATTACATTTGATTATAATATCAGAATTTAGGGCAAGAACGGTTTATTGTATATTTTGCATGTTTCAGCATATTCAGTAGGCACAAATTTATTAAACATATTTAACAGGACAAAATTATAGCATAGTCACTGCAGTGTCTGGCTACGAATAAACATAGCAACAAAAAGAAAGTATTTTTTGTTGTTAAGTTTGTATTACTATAAAGTTTGATATCCTCTATTTTAGTTTATGTAAATAAAGCTGATGCATTGGTAAGATATTATTATGATAAACAAAATTTTCTGTAATAATATTAAGGTCATAACATATGGGGTGCGTTTCCCAAAAGCATCGTTAGCCAACGAACATTGTAAGTTCCATCGATACTAATATCGTTCAACAATTTGGTGTTTCCCGAAACCATCGTTCAAACGAACATTCGCAAACTGCATCGCTAACTTGTGTCGTTGGAACGACAGCTCTTCACCTGTCGTTAGAAGCATCGTTCCTTGTTATTATCATATGTAGACGTACGTTGATCATGCTTTTGAACAAAAAAGCAAAAAACATGTAGTACATTCTATATCCATCATTGTAAATATATTACAATTTTATTTTACGTCTTTAAATTTGTAAACAGAATGAAAGCGCTGCATTTGAAAACTGCGCATGTCCGCAGAACTACGAGCTTTAAGACCCTGGAGAATCTCTGGGAGGAGTGACGTAAGAGGGAACTTGCGCGTGAATCTTTAAAATAAACAACAGAATCACAAAATCACGATAACAAAATCATTCTTTCGATGCAATATATGTTATTTAAAGCAATAATCTGACATTATATCGATTTACACAGATTAATTAGTACCTCCCACGTGACATCATCAACTATGTTGTTAAACAACATGGTTCAAACGACGAATGTGCGACAAAGTCACTATGCTCGTGACAAGGTAGTTCATTTCTCCAACGATGCATCGTACTATGGTCGTTCAGCAATGAGTTACGTCGTTGTTTGGGAAACGCACCCCTGCATTGTAAACAAAGATTTGTTGAAATTATTAGTTAACTCAAAAAAGTTGTGTAAAAATGTAATATTTTTAAGTTGAATTAACTAAATATTTTAAGACAACCAGGTAATTTACTTTAAGTTTGAATCAACTTTTTATTTTTTACATTGTGTACTCTAAATAAGACTTATTTAGCATAACTGGACAGTTGTTGTATGGTCTTTCTGTTTTTAACAATATCTGTAAGATTACAGCATATTTACTGGAGACAAATGCATATTTACGAGGATAAAATTAACATAACCCGTGCAGTTTCTGTCTACAAATAAAACATACATTTTATGCTACGTATTTTATCTGATTTAACTAAATCTCCATATTCATTATTATTAATTAATTAATTTATTTATTTATTTTTGGATCCTATAAAATATATCCAGAGCCGGCGCCAGACCATAACTAACAGGGGGGCACTCAGCTTCCAACAGGGGGCACGCAATAGCAACAATAACTTGCAAAAACAAGACATTAAAACAACAAATACAGCAAGCACACACTCATACAACTAGTACAGACTGTCAGCTCATTTCCCGTATAAAGTGCAAAAGACCACAAACTATGCGCAAAACTATTGAACTTCGACCGCGGCGTGAGCGCAAGCTGAGCTCCGCTGCGCTCGCGCTTGGCTCGACACAACAACAAACCCCACTCGCGCTGCGCAAGCCATTGAAATAAATGGGTTTCATAGCGCAGCGCACACCGCGTCCTAGCTTTAAAAAAGCCGCTTTACCATAATCACGTCGTAATGCTGTTAACGGTCTATAGCCACACTTCACATTTAAGCTTACGTAATTTAAAACAACGCTAACTTACCTTTAAAGTAGCTGAAGACGGCGTGTAAGAACATTAAACTTCCTTAAAACAGTGTCCTGTAGATTTGTAAATTCCACCTCGACCTCTAATCTCTGAGTTTGAGCCAGTTTGTGTTTGCATGAAGATGAAGCAGGCGGTGCTGGTTCGTTCTAAATGTTCTAATATCCATATTTTACACGATCCATAAAATGCCGCGAAAAAACACGTTGCTAGTATCAAGTCACAAATATGCTAAAGACGTAAGACGGGTGAGACGCGGCAATACATCCAATCAGAGAAACTGGTCTATTTTAATTAAAGAAAACATATATCAACTATATTTACCTCATTTGATTACATTACAAGTCATGAAACATTCAATGTTTAAATTATTTTAATTATTCTTGATATATATTAAAGTAATAAAAAACTTTGTAGGGGGGGCACAACCACCTGTTCGGGCGGGCACTGCCCGCGAATGCCCCCCCTTGACGCCGGCCCTGAATATATCTACTTTATTTACAAAACATGCATTTATTGCATGACAACAGTCATATGATTGGTTTTAATGGTCAACGCTGCAAAATGCTCTAACACTTTTTATTTTAATTGCAATTATTAAAAACTTTAAAAATATGTTTATATAAAATTATTAGACGTATAACGTTGAGACTGTCACATGTTTAAGCATATATTTTCTACACAGTGGAGGTTAACTGCACATTACCATACTGGGGTTTGGAAATGTTGTGAGCGTTTCTGACGACGTTTTAATTCTTCAGATAGCAAAATGCAGCAGAAAGGAGCCTGTGAGTGCTGATGACGTCTGCGACTGCATCTGCCTTCTTCATGAATGAAGTAACATGTGATCAAAACAACGAAAATTTCTGAAAAGATACAGAACTGATAATATTGTGCATATTAAACTGATATAAAGGCAAGAAACAGATTAATGGGTGTTTTTTTTTTTTTTAGAGATTGCATGCAAAATCTATTTATCTCAAAAAAGCCTGTGCCCCCTCAGTTTGAATGGGCATGACGCCTCTGCTGGCAAGGGCCCTGACGTTTTCAGCTGCTTTGTTGTAGACGCTCCCTTAAAGAATCCAGCATTTTATCAAATCCACATATATTTTTATGTTACTTTAACATAACACATTAAGTTAAACAATCTCTTCTTGTTTTTATAAGTTATGCAACTTATCACAAGTCAAAACTCAAATTGCAAAAACAAGTTGTTTAAACCTCAAGCTGCATTTTTTACAGTGCACTTTTCTTTTTAAACAAGTGTGTTGGTTTTATGTAGAGGCATGTAAACTATTTGCAGTATGTTTGGAGGGTGGTATACAGCAAGCTTCATCTTGTCTGTGGCATTCACAAACACAGACACCCCCTAAACACAGACACAGACACACACCTCTCAAAAGCCCCTCTGTTCGTCTGTCGTCTTGCACAATGGCATGCCACCCTTGATTTAAATCAGCAAGAACAGCATATGTTATCAAAGCATGGACACATGTCTCTCTATCCCTGTAGGATGGCCACCAGCGGACACATACTGACATGTCATGCGTAAGCTCAGCTTGACCATATTGTGTGTTGATATGATTTAGGCTGCCTTTTTAAAATATACTTAATATACATATAACAGCGTGCTGATGTATCTGCATATAGACTGGATGTTGTTACCCATTATTTTCTGTGATGAATTCTGCCTGAACCATCACATATTGTACAGGTTACAGTAGATGCAAACTGTACTATATAAGCTTCCCATTCCCAAAACGTCCTATATTTACACATTTTGCATACATCCAAAGTGACTTACACTGATATAAATATATATATATATATCTGTATGTTTGTTCCCTGAAATTTGAACCCATAACCTTTTGTACTGCTACTGTAACACGATACTTTACCAGTTGAGCTACAGGAACAGTATTTATGCATTTGCAAAACACATTGACCCAAAGTGTATTTAAACGGAACTGTTAAACTTTTATATCATGTGTAATTTGAGAGCCACTCTCGTACACCTACATGTGTGTGAACTTGGTAATTCCTATTATTTGGGGACATTTATAGTAGTTTTTGAACAATGTTGGTCCCCATGAGGAAAAAACAGTGATGTTTTTTGACCATCTGAAATAGGAGAATTTCTTATGAGGATTAGGTTTAGGGGTTGACTTAGAAAAATGGCATAAATTACTCCATTTGTACAGTATGAAGCAGAGGTAGACCGATT
Source organism: Misgurnus anguillicaudatus (assembly GCF_027580225.2). NCBI lineage: Eukaryota > Metazoa > Chordata > Actinopteri > Cypriniformes > Cobitidae > Misgurnus > Misgurnus anguillicaudatus. The sequence goes on along the minus strand of NC_073359.2, from coordinate 1,221,683 downwards.
AATCGGCACCAATAGTTGGAACAATTGGTGGAACAATCGGCTATTGGAAAAACTTCATGCTGATAGTTTTTCAGAGTTTCCTTTTGAGTGATATGTTTGTTTTTATCCAGTATCTGTAAAACTATCGGTCAATTAATCAGTTATTGGCAAGTAGAGACCAACTTAGTTATCGGTATCGGTAGAATCTACTATCGGTCGACCTCTAATTCATTATGTCTATGAAATGTCCCCAAATGTAAACCAGTGAGTGTATGTTGCTATTTTCCAGAAACTCACTGAGACATGATCTATAAAATGTGTCATTCACAGGTCACCAGCTGCTTAGTTAAAATTTAACTCATGCATCCCCTGTCCTAAAGATTTGTTTAAATAACTTTGTGTTGATTGTGCTTGACATCACTAACTTCTATCACATTGTCATCTTTATTATTACGTCTTTAACACACATTGCCATCTTTAATAATGCCTTTTTTTTCACTGTTACTGTGGTTACAGGTGTTATTTAAGCCAAGGTGATAGCGAGAACAAAATAGTGGCTTGGCTAGCAATAGCCATCATTTCAGAGTCTAGGTTCGTTATAGACGTGATATAGTCTGGCTATTAGTGACCCACTTCAAGTAAAAACAGATTTGAATTAAGGTGTCTTTGCTAAAATAACTTGTAAGCAAAGTCAACAGTGATTACAAAGTGTTTAGTTTCATTGATTTATTGATTTTATGTCATGCATTTTTGGGCTATGGTTAGACGTCTATTAAATGTTCAATGACAGCCCAAATTTGGTCTTGTTTTAGACCTCTGGGCTGTGTTGGGATGCCTACTAGACATATTTTAAAATGCAAAATTGCTTGCTAGGGTGTAGATGGGTGAAACATCCAGCCATGATGTTATAAATGATCTAGAAAATATCCAGCTGACCAGGGGCGTCATGCACCAATTTTTTTAAGGGGGCACAGTGTGCACATCTCACAGAAATGTGTGCATAAACAGACATTCAAAGAGTTTTTCATGGCACTCCCACTTACATTTCTATCAATCTGAGACCACATGCCTTCATTACCACATTACTTACCATTACCAAACCACTAAAATAAATATGTTGACAAACTTTTATGCCAAATACTTATATCAGTTCATTTAATCAGACTAATGACATATTGGCATCATATTTACATCTGAAATGGCATTTTTTGTTTGTATATACTGTTTAATGACTTTTGTGCCAATAATTTTTATGCATTTGAACAACAATTGTGTTATGTTATAAAATTATTGTAATTTTAAATCAGTAAAGTATATAAACAATGAAAATGATATAAGCAACAGTCATGTGATTGATTTTAATGTTCAACGTTGCAAAAGCAAAAATGTTGTAAAACTTTATTTTCAACTTTTATTTTATTTCAAATATTAAAAACTTTAAAAAAACATGTTAATATAATATTAGGTAGCATTTTTGCACAAAATTTTGCATGTGATTCTGCTCCCCGCGAACTTTGTGAAATGCGACTGCGTTCAGATGCTGATGACGTCTGCGACTGCGCTCTGCTGTTGCGTCTGCAGCCCCTTCCTCATGAATAAACTAACATGTAACACGATCAAAACATTATCAAATCTGCAAAAATCTCTGAAAAGTGACCAGGTTGCAGCACATGAATGATAATATTGTTTATATTAAACAGATAAAAAGAAAACAGATTAATTAATGGACGTGTCTTTGATTTGGAGGTTGCAGGTAAAATCCATTTGGCTCAAAAAAAAAAAAAAAAAAAAAAGGGGGGGCCCGTGCCGCCTCAGTTTGAATGGGCATGACGCCTCTGCAGCTGACATTAGTAGTTGCTAAAAGGAAATCTTTTACATAAAACGTTCACTCTTTTCTTTTAACATGTTGAAAGTGCTGGGATTTTATAAGACAATGCAAATCCAATTACAGGAGCTTGCCTATACACTTGCATAAAAAGTTGGATCAAACAAATACTTTAATTGGTAACACTTAGAAACATTAAATTTATTAAACTTTTTTATTCTGACTGTACAAAAAAACCTAGGAAATATGTAAATATTTGAGTAGAATTGGCACTTGACTGTAGCAAAATAGTTCAATACAGTGAAAAGTCACAAACTGAGATCCATTATCAATGATAGAAGCTAAAATACTGACTGAAGGGCAAAAATCAATAACTACTTCAGAACTAACAGCACTTCCAAGTCGAACTGAAGAAATCACAGTCATTGCTGCACCTATTTAACAAGATATCGGGTTGGGGTAAATGGTGCGAACCCTTCATCTCGGTCGAATCATTCAGCGGTGAAGTCTGGGAATTGCTGACAACAGACTGTTTCGTCATTCACCGAGATTCAGATGTGTTTAAAATCTAAAATCAAATACCGTGGAAGGTTGTGACATCGGTACTCAAGATGAGACATGTTGTGCATCCCGTGAATGAATAAATGCACAGTACAGTGAGTTTGATGGGCGTGGACATTTGTTGTGCTCGTTTTTGTTTTTAGTTTTATAAAGTGTTACAGGCTGAGCGTGTACACCATTTTTTTCACATAATACAAAGAACATTCTGTGAAAATAAAACCTAGATATCTTTTTTATATTGACTGAGTAAGATTATGTCAAAGATCAATGTGAACTTAAACTTTGATGCTCCTCATTATTAGATTATGAGACTTTAACCTGGATTTCTCAGACAATGGCACATATTTTTTTTAAGCTATAGTTTGACTATTTTAAGACCTAGTATCAACTGCTTTAAACAAGAATGAGATGAAAGACCAGCAGGTCAACCATCAAACCATCCAGAAAGAGGTCTGCATGATCCTGTGACTACCTTTTCTCAGTTTAAATGAATCTCATATTATAATATGCAACAGTAGATAATAAAAACAATGCTTTTTCCTGGCATGCACGTGAAAATGTGCATGTTACATGCCAGGAATAATCTCCTTCTCTGATACTTCTCAGCCCTCTTTTCCGTGTGAAGTTTTCAATCCTTCAACATCAGCAAGCGGTACTTCACCGTAATGTAAAACACTCAAAGGTGTAAATATCAGGCCCTTTAAAGCTTGCAGATAAAGCACCGTCTCGTAGCTCATAATAAACTGGCAGGAGACATTTGCTGTTGGGCGTATTAAGTATGTGTAACTAAAAAAACACACAACGGTTGATAAAGTAACATGTGGTGCGGCATTTGAAGTTCCCCTGTTTGCCCGCAAAGCCTTTTCCTTCAACGTTCTCCAGCACAACACATTTTTCGGATCCCATCTGATAGGCACGTGTTGTTCTCGAGGGTTATTTCGTTGCTTTGAATAGAAAACATTGCCTAATGCTGCAGGGTTAGAAGAAGCAAAACAAATTCAGGCCTGGATTAAATCCAGCGATGGCGTTAGAAATCCGCCGGCTTAGCCGCACATCTGCTGTCGGTTTCGCAGGTGTGGGAGAGGCATTAAATAAGGTCCTGTGTGAAATTCTTGTTGCATGACTCGTGAAAGTCATTCCGAACAATACTGTAGATTTCCAAACTCCAGCCTGCACTGAGAGGAATGCTGATTTGTTGATGGCACGGTGGTTTGCTTTGGCAGCCTTTCAGCTTGTCTAAGACTTTTTCATTGGCCTTGCTCTATTTACAGTAGCTGAGGTCGGGATTCAGGTCTTATATAATTCAAATGAAAGGTGAGACATGGGTATCCATGCATAGGAGACGGAAAAGGTCAGGGAATAAAGTGTGAAATGTGTATTTGTACATGCAGGTTTGTTATGGTGCATTTGGGTTTCGCTTGTAAAATAGATATGTGCATATATTTGTCATAACATTTCATCTGAACTTCAAGTCAAAGATTAAATTAATAAAAAAGTTATTGTGCAAGTATATACAACTGTCTCCTACCTTTCAAAGAAACAATAATAATTTATTATTATCAGGGTGATGTCAGTTTGACACGTAAATATAAGTACGTAAAGTAATCTGCAGATTTACATTTCAAACAGAGATGGCGATAAAGAGGCTACAGTTTATACGTCATGATATTTCAAGTTTCTGAAGTCGTTTCATCCAATGCAAACTGAACTGAACCTTTTGTACTCTGCAGAAAAAAGAAAGTCTTACAGGATTACAAGGACATGATGGTGAATAATGGTAACATAATTTTAACTTTTAGGTAAACATCCCTTTAATCAAATAGCACACAGACAATGGTAGGCCAAGGTTTCATATCTTTACCCAACACACCATGTAAACATTTACAGTACAGAATGAAAAAAACAAAGTGAATACCTAGACTAATGACTTCTGAAAAAGTTAATTGGAGTCAGCATTCAAAACAATGAGATGAGATTGAGGTCGGCGCTGCTTGGTGCAATTGAAAATGCATGTTTTCACACAAACACACGATTGCCTGATGTCGACCGTTTCTCAAACAAAGAGACCCCAGAACACAAGGGTTACAAATGTACAAAATGAGGCAAAGTGAAGTTAGTTTCGGATTTACATCAAATGCAGCATTGATCTCAAATGAACATATAAAAACAAGTTTAAATTGTTTAACTTAACATTTAAAATAACATTAAAATATAAGTTATGCAAACTTATCACAAGACAAAACTTTGTGATGTCAGAAGAGGATCTTATTATAATAATACCACCCCTTAATCTGCACTATCCAATCACAGCACTGCCATTTAGAGGAAAGAGAGAGAGAGAGAGAGAGAGAGAGAAAAAGAAAGAAAGAAGAAAGAAAGAAAATAATTGACGACACAATTGAGTTTTAATTTCAACAAACCACCATTATGGTGATCAGTGTTTGAATTATCATTATTAACACACCCAAATTTTCTCACACCTACAAAGTGGCAATTTTAACATGCTATAATAAATTATTTATATGGTATTTTGAGCTAAAACTTTACATATGAAGAGTTTTGTTGCAAAACGAGATAACCACCGTTTTTTTTAATTGTTCAGAAATCTCGTTTTTAGGTTGTGCATTCCAATTGATTTCAATGCAACTGCAGTTGGTTTGTTTTGATTTAAACCTTTATAACTTAAAAAATACAGCTAGGTAGCACCATAAAACAAAATAATAACATGATAACATAATAATAAACATGTTTTGACAAAAATGTAAAAAAATGGATTTATCTCGTTTTGCAACGAAACTCTTCATATACAGTATACTCTGGGACACGAAAGATTTATTGTGAAATGTCCCCCTTAAAATTGTACTGACATATCTTAACTCATTTCCATAACTCATTTCAAACAAACAAACAAACAAAAGGGACATGTTTCATCCTATCTCTTTTTATAACCTCTTAAATATGGGTAGGTTTCTTTAAAAATACCAAATTTTGAGCAATAAGCTGAAATATTTGCATTTTTGTAAAGGATCAGATTCAGAACGATTATCAAAACATTCACAGAGTTTACAATGCTGTTAAATTAGTTAATGCTTCAGTTTTTTATAAATTAAGTAAATTATGTTTAGATTACTGTAAAACTCATCAGGGAAGCGTCATTGGCAGGGAAACGTTTTCTCTTAATGGACGAGATAACTCGTCAATGGCAGGGAAAGAGTTAACATATATCAGTGCCATTGTTTTGTCTCCAGATGGACACCAGTATTGTTTTTGTAAGGTATGTTTGTAAAATGTCTTGGATTAGTCCCGGATTAATCTAAACCCTGTCTGGGAAACTGCCCCATAAAGATTTTAATTAAGATTTTAGTTTAAACCCGCTTTTAAATGGTTACCCTTTTTCTTTCTGCACTCATCCTCTGGCAGCCAACCTGCATGACATCACTTGTTTCGGTAGATTTACTCAGACATCTGTGTTGGGTCTTTCTCACATTCCTCGTATCGAATGGAGCTTCGTGTAATTACTGTGCTTGCAACAGAAGCACAAACTCAATGCCCTTAAGTAGTCAGAAACAACTGAATAAAACACAGATGGTGTGTTTTACATAACCAGGTGCTGGTACAAGTGCAACAGCGTAGAAGCAAAAAAACGCCACCTGTACAAACCTACAATGTCCGAGAGTGAAATGAAAACAACTTAGCACAACAGTCAATGTGATTGATTTTACAGTACAACGCAAACTCTTACACCGCGGCATCAGCTAGATTTCCAAACTTCTCTCGGGCGTAATGTAGCTGATTCAGGTTGCAGTTCAGAATCCATTTGCAAAGTTTATTGAGGGACGATAACATCGGTCAAGGTAGACAAATCCAAATTGAAATCCAATATTGTAAAACAGAATACAGGTTGAACACGTACGAAATTAGGCCGACACAGACTGAAGAATGCAACTGCAAAAATTCACAACAAGAGGAAAACATAAATGATGACTACCAACATCCGACAACCGATATGCAGAAAATCTTCAGTTTGTGGATGCTTTTAAGATCTATGTGGGAAGTTTAAAGTGCCTGAAGATCCAGACAGAGTTTGAACAATTTTTCTGAGGAACAAAATGTGACAATCCAGACTAAAGTCTCATAATATAATTATTAAAATTTGATTTCAATCGTTGATTTCACATTAATGTCAATGTTTGACATCTTTTGATGATCTTACTCAGTCAATATTAAAGATATCAATTACATTGTCTATGATGATTTTATGTAGAAAACAATAAATCACACAAATGCTTTAGTTGAGTTTTCACAGACTGGGTCACAATTTAGCCTAATGTCAAGGTTATAAAAAGTCTACAAATATAGTTTTTGATATAGTGTTTGTAGGAATTGTTACCTAGAATCGTCTCCAAAACAGCAAGCTATCAAAGTGTGCACACCACCGTCAAGCGAAGTACATCAACACATAGGGGACAACCGTGGCGAAAGTAACACTTATGTAAACTGCGTTACTGACCACAGCAAATATATATATATATATATATATATATATATATATATATATATCTATATATATCTGTCTAAAACATTATCTTTTAAAATTACGTTTTTCTGAAAAATTGTCCTTTCGCCTGCTCTTTGGGTTTTGGGTTTAATTTTCTGCATCTATCCAGCCAAAAGTAGATTAGCTTGTATGGTGGAGGAAGTCACAAAAGGTCCCGACACAGTTATTCTCAAAATAATACCGTGAAGCCTTTTTTTGTACTCATGCTTGTGTTTATAAATAATTTGCCACCATCTTTAAGAAAATCCGCTTGCTAGACGCCTGCTGACATCATCATGTACTGCTCATCTATAATACGGGCTCACCTGTCAGGAACTTTCGTGCCCGGAGCTCTGCTGCATCATAAATTTTTTGTCACCTCCTGCCTGTCTCCGCAGTACTCACAACCTCTGTCTTCTCCCAAAGGACGCTGTCTTTATTTCTATCTTTTTCTCTTTTCAGATAGACTCTATCATATGAGTATCTTGTCAGCTTAGGTAAAGGTCGGAATATGTTTAAAGACACTAATATGTTTGAATTATCACATTTCATTTCAGACATTTGTTAGCCATTCACAGTCAAATCAAAAGGCTTGTAAGGTCAAGTGGAACATTTTACTAAGTGACCTTAAACCTGTAAAAAGTAGTTTTGAGCACATTTACACTGTAAAAAAAATCTGTAGAAATTACAGTATTACTGTCAGCTGTTTGCCAGTTACTTACTGTAGATTTTACATTTATGTTATTTACTTGCAACAGTTTGTTCAAAGTTAAACGAACATGAAACATTTTCAGTCTTTATCTTCTACAGTAAGTTACTGGCAACCAGCTGCATAATTACAGCTAATATTTTACGGTGAAGCTTTAGGTTGTGTTAAGAAGAATTTAAAAAACTTGACAAACTAAATGACTGCCGTGAAACCTGTAATTTAGTCTGACTCAAGATCAGTTACATAAATGACATACAAGAAACATGAAGCCTCGTGCTGAGATCTTTTCAAAGTCAAGCATGAGATTTTCACAGACTTCCGATCAAAAGGGCGATGTCTGTGAGATGATGTATAGGGAAACAATGTTTGTTTCTTAATTCCAAGAATGCAAATAATGGACACGCATTTGCTTAAAGAACGAACTCCTGATGGTTACCTGAGCTATTATTTGCATTATTTATTAACATTTCTTTATTGCATGTTATTGCTGTATTTTGTCATTTTTAAATGGATAAATAAAAGTAAAAATATGTAGGCGTATAATGTTGCAAATGCCTTAGATTATTTGTTTTGCCGATTAAACATTTCAATGTCAATTTCAGTAATACACTAATTTTGTGTGTGTTTATGCTCTTATTAAAATGTTTACAAGCAAATTTCTACTTTTACCAGCCTTCTCATTGTAATTTATGAACATCTTACCTCAGCTAAAACGATAATTAGGGGATAACGTAAAGGCAGCAGGTTGTTATCGCAGAAATAAGCCTCAACATTGTGATCAGGACCAGATGCGACCTTATGATATTGTTTTTATGGTACCTCCTTGAAATGCATATGCAATAAGGTCAAACATTTTCAGCGCTAATAGGGGATTATCATGCTGATACAGTACGTAATACTTCCGCTTTCAGCGATCTTTGTGCACGTGCACTTCCAGTGAATCGTAATTTCAGTTCTGCTGGTCCAGATTGAACAAAAAAGTTGCTGAGAAAGGTACGTAAAGGAACGATGGTGTTGAAGAAATGTAGTAAAGTAAAAGTACAGATAATTTGTTGCAAAATGTAACAAAGTAAAAGTCCAAAGTATGCACTATAGATTCTACTTAAGTAAAGTACAAATATGTGGAACATTTACTTAAAGGGGCCATGGCACAAGACCTTTTTAATATGTCAAATAAATCTTTGGTGTCCCCAGAGCACATATGTGAAGTTTTAGCTCAAAATACCATATAAATAATTTATTATAACATGTTAAAATTGCCACTTTGTAGGTGTGAGCAAAACTGTGCTGTTTTGGGTGTGTTCTTTAAAATGCAAATGAATGGTTTGTTGCAATTGAAACTCAATTATGCTGTGAATTATTTTCTCTCTCTCTTTTTCTCTGCACTAAATGGCAGTGATTGGACAGTGCAGATTAAGGGGCGGTATTATTATAATAGGAGCTCCTTATGACATCACAAGGAGAGCCAAATTTCAACGACCTATTTTTTCATGTGTTTGTAGAGAATTGTTTACCAAAACTAAGTTACTAGGTTGATCTTTTTCACATTTTCTAGGTTGATCGAAGCACTGGGGACCCAATCATAGCACTTAAACATGGAAATAGTCAGATTTTCATGCCATGGCCCCTTTAAAAACAGTAACGAAGTATTTGTACTTCGTTAACTTACATTCCAGTATGTTAGATACCTAACCTAACTGCGCTGGAAATGGACATGCACAAAGTTGATAAATCCAGAAGCATGATAATCCAGCCCAGTCTCAAGAAATTTTGTTATATAGTCACGTAACTTTTTGATTCTATTTCCATGATATTATCATGAATTTACGCTTTTTTTGTGATCGTATAACGAATTTGTATAATGTGTGATTATCACGTATTGGTTACTCAATTGGTTTTGTCCTGTTTACCTTTGTCGCTTCGGTTTAAGGTTAGATTTACATAAAATGACATCCTTACCCAAACCCAACTCTATCCCTAACCCCAGGCGACAATGGTTTAAAAATCTGAATATAAAAAAATCAGATAAAATTGTATTAACCAATATATAAAGTGACATTCTAATGCAAGCACCAAATCTAACCCTAAACCGAAGTGACAATAGTTTAAAAATAGGAAAAAGCAGTTGAGTAACCAATACGTGAAAACAGGAATTAACAAAAACAGGAATTCGTTATACAATCACAAAAAAACAAGGAAATTCGTGATAATATCACGAAAAAAAAGAATATAAAATTTATGTGACTATATCACGAAACCTCGTGAGAATGGGTAAGATAATCTCCTATTATCCACTGCGCATCTTTTGTAAACCCGACAGTCGTTATTTAACGACAAAATGATGGTTTGTGCTGGCGCACGCTGTTAGTAAATCTAGCCCGTAATGTGAATAGTAGACACAAATAATCAATTCATTAGATCAAAAATTGGTCATTAGTTATACATAAAATAAATTATATCTCATGTTTGACCATCAGACACAACTACATTTTGTGACACATACGCAGTAATATTTAGATTATTTTGCAGGTTTTCTGCTTTATTGCCCTTTAGCAAACATAATTAGCAAATTAAATAACACAGACGCAACAGCTGTTTTCCATAATGACCAAGAGCAGCGCAAATAAGTTACTAATGCATACAGTCCACACAAGTTACCTTCCAATGCATCCTCCATAAATTGGTCTCCACTTGTGATCCAATCGACTAAAATGCATCTTAATACCAATGTAGTCAAAGTTAGTTTAACTTCACTATGTGTATATCCTGAGATTGAACCCACTACCTTTTGTGCGCTAAGACTGAGATAATGCATTTTTTTTTCTTAAAGTGAATGTCTACCATTATTTGTGTCTCTCTTTGTTCCTGCTGTCTTTAAAGGAACCCGCCAGCATTTTGGGAATTTAGCTTATTCACCGTATCCCCCAGTGTTAGATAAGTCCCTATATACCTTTTTCATCTCCGTGCGTGCTGTAACTCTGTCTGACGCAGCTTAGCTTAGCACAAAGACTGGAAGTGAATGTCTCCAGCTAGCAAACTGCTCCCAATAAGTGGGAACTATATTCTCAGAAGATGAAGCATTGCTAGTTGGGCGGAGTGATTTGCTCGAATCACCCAAGAAGCCCCCTGGTGAGGAGCAGAGAGTTTCGGTCAGAGTCACTCCGCTCAAGTAGCAATGCTTCGTCTTCTGAGAATATAGTTCCCAGTATGTATACTGTTAGAAGATGGCTGTGTCTCATATAACCTTGTTATTTGCAGACGTTGTGACTATACAAATCACAACACATAAATAGGAAAATGTTTGCGTTGTTTTGTCACTTATTGGGAGCAGTGTGCTAGCTGGAGCCATTCACTTCCGGTCTTTGTGCTAAGCTAAGCTAGCGGGGCCTGCGTCAGACAAAGTTACAGCACGCACAGAGATGAGAAAGGTATGTGTGGACTTATCTAACTCTGGGGGATATGGTGAATAAGATAAATTCCCAAAATGTGGGCGTGTACCTTTAAGTGGCTTTCCATTGCACTTATTCAAGTAGAAAGTCGTAAATTCTGACTTTCCGAGTTAAATGGAAAGCAGCAGCATCAATTATAAAACAAAAGCAGAACCAGTTAGTGCGTAAATTGTGTACTCCTCCATTCTGACGTACAGTAAGTTAAAAGCAACAATTTACATAAAACATGAAATGTTTTAAGAAGTTTACACATAAATGCATTCAACCGGTTTTCAAGGTGGGAGAGACAGCCAGATGTATCACAGCATAACCTAAGCTTGTTGAACAGCTGGGATGGTATTAATGATTATTTTACTCACCAGTGTGTAATGCTAAATGCAAACGCTTGAGAAACAGCATCGTGCAGATCGTTCACGCACAAATGGGCACTTGGCTCCATCTTATCATTTACAAACCTGTCTGTACACGTTCAGCTTAAAAGCCTTTTTACGCCCAACAGCTGTTGTAAATGACAACTGTGTTTTAAATATATATGAATACGTATTATATGTACATTAAAACATCAATTTCATTATGTCATGGTTAAGTGAAGCGACTGGAACATTTTTTGAGTTACGTTTTCTCTTAAATATAGAACAAGAGACAAATCAAATAGAGCAAGAATAAAACATGTGTTGTTGTAAGTTGCAAAGGTCATGGGTTCGAACCCCACATACTGATGACATGTATAGCATACAAATGCATAAATAAACTTGTAGCTCTGATTGTTTGGGTTTTTTGAGTTTGAGACATTGTTAAGATCTCTTGATACTGGGAGAAGAACAAAATGAGATGCATATTTGCTCTCCATTCAATCCTGTTGCTGTCTGGGAGAAACAATAAAGATATTAAAGATTTCTTCCCTATGGGCTGTGTATTTTTGACATTATTTGCAGAGTTTTATTATATTACCTAAACCGAAGCATCATCTCTCGAATCGCAGCGGGAGCAATTTCAACAGTACTCACAGCTGGCATCCGCATAAATGGTTAGACAATGTTTGGAAGAGAAAAGCACTTTGCATCATTTGCGTTGCTGAAAATAACTATAATTTGTACCGAAACCTTTTAGACTTCAGGGCTTTAGACCAATTCAGCGTGTGTGCATCCTGGAAAAAATGAAAAGGCAAATATAACGCAACAATGGACTCATTACACACGCTCGCTGCAAACAGCATTGTTTGCGGTGGCGACGGTGGGGGTCCGTCTGTGATTGATTTCACCGTGGATGGAAGCTTCTCCAGTCTAACCAGTACGTAATCATCCTTGTAAAATGTTTACGAGAGCCACCGCTGGTTCCCCTGATTCCATCGCTCACCCACTCGCCGACACGCGTCCCGAAAATGAGAGTTATAGCCGAGCGCACACCTGCGGTCCACTGAGCTGTGGATGCTGATTTTGTTTGGGTGGGTGAGGGTTGGTAGGTGGGATGCGGGCGGTCCTGAGATGGGGCTATTACATTAGCTCGGGTTTGATTGGGGAGCTGAAATTGGAACGTATACCAAGGTCTCTTGGAACACAAACCCCGACAACTATAAATCTCTCAGGCAGCCTTTCACGGCGAGCAGACGTCAGCCAACAGGCAGCGCATTTGCTTGGATTTCCAACGTGCCTCTTCATCCCACCCGTTCTCGGGGGAGACGGCCAATCCCTTTCATACACCCATCGCAATACCAAACTGCACCCACGGTGATCAAATTCCTTCTCCATTTTAGAATTTCTCTATGGCAGATGTCTGCACACCCCATACATTTCAGCAATATGTTGTTCAGATGTATTTAAGATTCCACTTATATGACCTGAAGTGGCCCCAAAAGTGTATTGGCATATTAAAAATGTATGAATGTCATTGATGTCTTTCTGAGAACTAACTACTTTGTTTCTAAACCATTTTAACCAGCTGGTGTCAAGGTCAATTTAAGGGTGGGAATGTTCAAACAAGTGTACAGTTGTAAGAAAATGGCTTTCTTTACAGTTTATAAGTTCTTTTAACATTTTACAACCAAAAATTATTATAAGCATTTTTTTACAGTACATATTATTATAAAATGTAATCAAACTTTTCAACTTTTATTTCTCAGAATAAAATGTTTAGCAAGAGTCAAAAAATTCTTAAAATAAGAAGCATTTACTTTTTTCACATGTATTTTTGTCTTTTTTTCTAATATAAATATCTAAGAATACATTTACTTGGTAAGCAAAGTTGTTTAAGATATTAGGTCTTGTTTATGGCAATAAATGATGGAAATCAAGAGATTTATACTTGAAACAAGTAAAAATATCTGCCAGTGGAGTAAGAAAAATAAACTTAATTCCAATTTCAAATTAATTCAATAAACAGAATTTAAGTTTATTTTTCTTACCACCCTGGCAGACATCTTTATACTTTAAAGCCTACACGGCAAAAATTATTTTCAAGAAAAAAAAATCTTAGTATATTTGTCTTGTTTTCAGTAAAAATATCTAAAAATGTTTTTTCTTGATGAGCAAAACGACTCAAGAAAATAAGTCTAGTTTTTATACCAAAAATATCAAAAGTGATTTTGTGCATAAAACGAGCAAAAAATCAGGTAAGCAATTTTTTCTAGATTTTTTCTTGAATTTAGTGTTTAAAAAAAATGTTCAAGATTTTTTGCTTACCCCATTGGCAGATTTTTTTGCTCGTTTTATGCACAAACCAGCCATATTTTCATACTGTATGTCTCTTTAAGACTCATCTAAACATTCATGTTATTTCAAACGTATTTATGTCAGAGAATTAATTAAATGTAGCTTTGGGTTCAAAGTTATTTTTGTGGCCACCTTATAAGAAAGATATTCTTTGAACTTTGAAATTCTGCCAAAAAAAATAAAGTATACATTTGTTCATACATGGCTGCCCATCTAAAGTGGAAACCCAAATCAAACTCTTATCAGCCTTTAGAAAGACCTTTGCGTTCTTTCCAGCATTTCAGTCCAAAAATGACTTCTCAGATGTCCCTGACAGAAACACATCACAATGTTTAAAGGCTATTGCAATGGTCAATATCATTGTGTTGTTTGGCTTGCAGTGTTAAAGGAGAAAATGTGATGATACATCACATGTTGTTAGTTTTACACTATTTATTGAGTATATCAGTAGGGTTGATAGAAAATAATGGGGGTTGATCTGCAAATGACATAATGACACAAGCCATATGTTATGGCCATCATATGTGACTTTACATTATTTTTAATCTTAATTGAAATTGATTAAGAGAGATGCACAATTATATTGGTCAATAATCATTGATTCAGTGCAATCGATAAACACTGTCTGCAATCATCCGATAGTCATGGCCGGTATATCCTGTCAATCAAAATTAAACAGGAAAATGAATTTAATGAGTCATCACTAGTTTAATGTTCAATATGAATGGTCATTATATGAATAAATAACATTAAGAAAATGTAATCTTCAGAATTAAGTTAATGCAAGTTAATATAACCACCAAACTATTGGCATCGGCAGATTTCAGTCTGAATAATTGACTATCAGTATATTTTAATCTCTATTAATAAACTGAAAACATAACCATTTTGAACTTTTTAAATAAAGAAATCTGATAAGAAATATTTTACATTCTGAAATATTTCCGGGTTTGTGGCAATTTTCCGACATTATAAACCATCTTAAAGGCCTTGAAATGTGCGGCTTTCTTTTGATAAATTGACATAATTTCTACAAAAACAAAAAGTTAGGGTGGGGCATATTACATGGATATTCCCCTTTTTTAAGGATCAATAACATTCAGTTTACCTCACAGCAGGAAGTTATTTGATATGTTCAAGTGCAGAATGATGTCATAAAAATTATTGATCAGTATTGGTGGAAGTGAGAGACATTAAATGTTTATATCTTCTAAATGCCCTGCAAAAAAAAAAAAAAAAGATTTTTAAGAAAAAAAAATCTTATTTGTCTTGTTTTCAGTAAAAATATCTAAAAATTCTTAAATTAAGATGATGAGCAAAACGACCCAAGAAAACAAGTCCAGCTTCTAGACCAAAAACATCAAATTCAAGTGATCTTGCGCACAAAACAAGCAAAAAATCTGCCAATGGGGCAAGCAAATTTGTCTTGAATTTTTCTTGAATTTAGTGTTTAAGAAAAATGTTCAAGATTTTTTTGTTTTATGCACAAAATCACTTAAATTTGATATTTTTGGTCTAAAAACTAGACTTATTTTCTTGGATTGTTTTGCTCATCAAGAAAAAGCATCTTAATTTAAGAATTTTTATATTTTATACTAAGATTTTTTTCTTGAAAATCAGTGTGTACACTTTTTTCAGTGTGTACATTTTGTCGATGTATTAGAGCAAACTAGTTTAAAGATTAGTCTAACTAAAAGCCAAAAATCCTGTTAACAGCTTTAAAAAAAGATAACATTTCCTCGCTTCTATTGAGGCATACAAAATGCTATTGGCATGATTCTAAAGTAATGCCGGACACATAACACGGACTGTTGACTTTTGCATGAACTTGCAGAGATGGCTGTCATTCAACCTTTTCAAGCTGACAGTGGATTTTCACTAGTGTAAAAATCAAAGCTTGGGTCGGCACCAAAGTTCTAGTCTGATCGCTTTGAATTCACAAAGTCGATGAAGTTTCAATGAAGACACCACCGTGACCTCCCTCCTCCCCGTTCTCACACATTCCTTAAGGGTCTGCCAGCACACAACTGCACTGCATTAAGACTCACAATCTGGAATTTTAAGCTGCACTTGTGCTAAGCCGTGTCCTCTGTCAAATCCAGGCACACAATAGACCCACAGTCATTCTCCACGTATAATTTTTGACAAATACTCTGAAAACAGCTCTAATTGCACTGTGCTGTATTGAAAAAGTCTCCACGGTCAGTCTGCTCAGGAGCTTTTAATGGATGTTAATCTGTGCTTTAGAGTCTACTGTGGGTTATAATCAACACTGTGTAATGAGGAAAAAGTCACGTGGCTTTCCCCAAAAGTGACGTTAGCCATTTAAGGAAATCTGGGTTGTTGTGTTTGTAAGTGTGGTGAACAGAAAGAGAACTTAAATAGCGCAGTGGTCGGCCTGTTTACATCTCAAAGGCTGGTGGTTCGTAACTAGTATGTGTATGTGCTATAGAATATTTGGTCATTTGGCTAATGCTAATTTAGTATTCAGCACATTGTTTGTTACATGTTAAATCATAAATATTTCTGCGCTAGTTTATGCATTTACAAAATCTTTGGCTTTTCAATTCACCGTCACATTTATCATTTAGCAAATTGAACGATAATCATTTTTACACATTGGGTTCTTTAGCCATGACCTTTTTGCATTGCTAACACAATGCTTTACCACTGAAATATACATGAGAAAACATTCACAAAACTCAATGATTTTGGTCGTTATACTTTTACACGTGTGACCAACTGTGATATCCAACTTTGAGCAACTAACATATTCGCTCTTTACTTATTTTCTTATTAAAAATGTAAAGTTTTGTAGCCATCTTACATTGGTGTGTTTGGAGTATAAACTGAAGCTCAGCTTTAACTCTTTCCCCGCCATTGAGGAGTTATCTTGTCAATTAAGAGAAAACATTTCCCTGCCAATGACGCTTTCCTGATGAATTTTTACTGTAATCTGTAATTTACCACTATTATCCACTAGATGGCCATTACTATTTTATAAAAAACTAAAGCAAAAACTAATTTGGCAACACTTTAAACTATGTTTTGAATCTGATCTCTTACAAAATTAATTTAGAAAAATGTAATTATTTCAGGATTTTGCTAAAAATTTGGCATTTTTGAAGAACCATACCTATATTTAAGAGGTTATAAAAAGAGAACTAATGAAGATAAGATTATTTTTTCCCCCATTTTGTTAGTGTGTTTAAAAGCAGAGGGCCTGTTCTTTCATTTAATATATTTGCAAGTTTATATATTTATAAAAAAATTCTGGAAGGCATTTTGTGAAATCATGGAAAAAAATGCTGGTGGGCAGCTTTAAAAAAAATGGTTGGGAGGGAATCAGTTAAGAAGAATTTAAGGAGGCTTGGCAGGAAAATTACATGCAACACATTAGCAAAGTTTATAAAGACATAGGCCAGGACAATTACATTGTAATTTACCTTTTGGCACTTACATTTTTAGATATAATCAACTTGTATTTACACTGCAAAGAATGATTTTCAATAAAAAAATCGTATTATTTTTGTTTTCAGTAAAAATATCAAAAAATTCTTAAATTAAGATGCTTTTTCTTGACAAGCAAATTGACCCAAGAAAATAAGTCTGTTTTTTAGACCAAAAAACAAGCAAAACATTCTACCAATGGGGTAAGCAAAAAAATCTTGAAAATTTATCTTAAACACTAAATTCAAGAAAATGTTGTTTACCCCATTGGCAGATTTGTTTTGCTTGTTTTAGGCACAAAATCACTTAAATGTGATAATTTTGGTCTAAAAACTTGACTTATTTTCTTGGGTCGCTTTGCTCATCAAGAAAAAGCATCTTAAGTTGGGAATTTTTTTATATTTTTACTGAAAACAAGACAAAAATACTAAGATTTTTTTCTTAAATCTTTTTTTGCAGTGTACAAATCATTTGAACTTCCATTTTTATCTTGACTAGTGATGAGTTGCTGTAACCTACTGTGTAAAATCAGGTTGAATAAGCTTCACAACAACTCATCACTAGTCAAGATAAAAAAAAGTCGAAATGCCTGGTAAATACAAGTTGATAATACTTAACATTTCAAATTGCATTTTATATTATTTCATTTGCGGTGGTGTTGCCAAATTATTTTGTCCAGTAAGCACCTTAAAACTTCAGTGCTTTGTCAATTTTGTATCATACATCTCATATTTACATACTTTAACCTAACCTGAAGTGACATTAATAAAAGCAAATATTTTACAAATCCATCCCTCCCCCAGAGATCTCTTTAGGTCACTACTGTATTTGTTTTTTAGAAGCAATAAGCAAATTGGTTCTTATTGAATATTTATTTTGTGTCTTGTGCCTATAACTACTCAAGTATTCACAAAATAGATACTGCAGACACCGTGAGTCTCAAAGCTGCATTAAAACCTGATATTTATGGTTAAAATTGTACACGATCACATTACAATGAAGCAGTAAGTCTCTTCAGTGAGAATAAAGTGTGACCCGTGCTGGAGATAACACCACATGATCGTAGTTCTGGCAGAAGAATCAGCAGCGTTTGGATAAAATCAAAATCATGTGTATTTGAGCCTGGAGTACGAGGAACAAAAACAGTCCCATTTTGACAGAGGAAAAGCAATTAAATGTTGCCAGGGCGACCGTGATGGTTGTGCCCTCATCAGGCCACAGATTGGCCACTTTCTTGCAGATGGAAATAGTGGAAGGCAGGACCTGTGAAATTAAGTGTGGCCTTCGTAGCCCTGTCACATATTAATTTTATCTGTCCTTAACCCAAACATCGTGACCTTGTTAGATGAGCCGCCACAAATATGCCTCTCCTACCACCTCGTCTGCCATCAATTTACAATCCGTTTTACCCAACTTGATAGCCTGAAGGCCAAACCATGATAAAGACATAATATCTCAATTGTTTTTCTGCGATGAGAAAGCAAATGGTTTTATTTAAAAAAAATACATTGGATGATAATGTGCTTCCAATGAGATTCAGAAGTTGAAAGCTTCTTGGAAATTTTGTTGAACGTCTGAGATAAAGTTGACACAATATGTGTCTCCTGAGCTATGAAAAAGCAACTAGTATCTTTCTTCAGCAAACACTTTGTCTTAACTGGTTTAGTCATATCTATCACTTAAAAAAATCTGGTGCTAAATGAAGTTGAAAATAACCCCTCGTGACTATTAAGATCCCAGGGTGCACTGCTGATTCTTAGTACATCAGATACACAGATGCTAAGCCGATCATTGTTTGTAAAGCTTGTCGGACAGATTCAGATCACGAGGCAGATGTGCGCAATCGCTTATGTTCGGTGCACTCATGTGCAAACACACGAGCCAACAGTGCATAATATCATGTGTGTGGATTTTTGATCTTGAGTTGGTTTGGGTCATTTAGCACTTACTTTAGTTCATCATCTTCAACCAGGTCTGAGTACACATTTAACTTACTCAAAGTGGAATTGAAGGTATTAGCTGGCATTAGTTTTTGCCTTCACATGACGTCCTCTCATCTTGCACACGATATCCTGCTTTGCCTCAAAAGAAAAACGAGGCTCCAAGGAAGCAGATCTTTTATTCCCCGTCCACAAGCGATGTGTGACGGGTTGGTCTTTATCTGCGCTCGGAGTTGATCCTGACGAGGAAAAAGGTGCAAGGCTGTAAAATTGAAAGAAGAAATACATCAAAGAGGGGTAATGAACCTTGTCCAATCCCAGCCTGGCCGAGAGGCGCTCTGGGCCAAGAGATGTGGAGAATTCTGATGAAGCTGTTTTCTTTGCTGGAGCAATGGCCGAGGTGCGTGTGTGCGTGTATGTGTGTGTCCATGGTAAGCGTTAGGCGTCGAGCCAGGTGAACGGTCTTACAAGTCTCAACCCTTTTGATGCTTTTACTCGGCTGAGAGCTCCATTCCTAAAAGCCTTCTGATCCGAAGCTGAGGGCCCTAAATGGAAACCATGGTGCTCGTGATGAGGTCATATTCAGCAGGGGGGATCCATACACCTCATTAAGCTCAGAGCTGGCATCCGGCAGTAACTTAACAAGGTTTTGCTTGCACCCATATAAAAACGAGCTTTCCAGCAGCATCAAAATGTTGAATTATAACCAACCAAAATAAATTGAGGGATTTTATTGAATTTATACTTTCATCTCTTTATCTTTTTCAAACAATTGCATTTTTACAGGATCACAAGTATTTTGTATGATTTTTCGAAAGAATATTTAATAAGGGTGGGCCATTTTGAAATTCGTATATATCTTGCAATGTGGCAAATTCATATGAACTCATACGACCAATCGGTACGTTATTGTACAATTTGCTTTCACCCCTCCCATACGGCAAAAAAAAGAAGAGTTTCGTTGCAAAACGAGATAACTCCGTTTTTTTATTTTTCAGAAATCTTGGTTTTTGGTTGTGCATTCCAATTAATATCAATTCAACTGCAGTTGGTTTGTTTTGATTTAAAAAATACAGCTAAGTAGCACCATAAAACAAAATAATAACATGATAACATAATAATAAACATGTTTTGACAAAAATGTTAAAAACGGAGTTATCTCGTTTTGCAACGAAACTCTTCAAATATGTTTAAATACAATTGTAAATATATTTCAAGATATAAAAAATGGAAAAAAATATTTTTGTTAAAATACATTTTGAAATATGTTTACAAATATTTATTTTTCACGAATATATTTTTTTGGCAATTTTTGTATATTTTGAAATATATTTTAAGAAAAACTTTATTTATGTTATAACCTGTAAACATAACAGATTTAAAAAGATTACAATTAAATATATTTTCAACTGCGTAAATATACTTTATAAACGTTTATTATTGGCCAGGAAAAATTTATTTTTTTGCAAAATGGGTTGTAAAAGTAGAAATGTATTTGTTGCCCCTAAAATACATTTTGAAATATATGTTTATATATACATTTTAAAATATATTTAATTAAGCTTCACTTTCTACAAAATGTATTTAAAATATATTTTTGGGCAAAGAAATGTATTTTTGTGCCATATGGGCTGTGATGTCGAGATTAGGTGCGGGGTTAGGGGTGGTTTTTTCTTATAATCATATGTTTTGTACGATTCGCTTTGAACAAATTAGCCAACTCATAAAATATGCATGAATTTCTGCACTGCAAAATTGCTTTAAATTATAAAAATAAAGTTGAAATAACTTAAGCTAATTCAACTTTATTTTTATAATTTATATCAACTCCTTACTATAAGAATTTAAAACAAATTGTAAATTCAAGTTAATTAAACAAATGAACAATCATTATTTACTAATACTTATTTTATTGTACCAATCATGAGTCCCATTTACTTCCATAATATTTTTTTCTACTATGGTAATGCATGGGGCTCAATTCCATATTATATGATTTGCTTTCACCCCTCCCGTACGGCAAAAAAATAAATATATTTTCAAATACAATTTCCCAAATATACAAAACATGGCCAAAAAATGTATTTTGCTGAAATATATTTAGAAATAATTTCACCAATATTTTTTGGCCATTTTTTTATTTGAAAAGTACTTTAAGAAAAACTTTATTTATGTTATAACCTGTAAACATAACAGATTTAAAATGGTTAAAATTAAATATATTTTCAACTGCAAAAATAGACTTTAAAAATGTTTATAAAATATATTTTTTGCCATATGGGTTGTAAAAGTAGAAATGTATTTGTTGCTCATGAAATACAATTTGAAATATATATTGTTAAAATATGTGTTATAAAATATATTTTATAAAGCTTTACTTTCTACAAAATGCATTTAGCATAAATTTAAAATATATTTTTGGGCAGAAAAAAAAATATTTTTCTGCCGTATGTGCTGTGATGCCGAGTTTAGGGTTAGGGTTGGCGAATCATTTTTTTTTTTCTTTCTAATAATCATATGTTTTT